>NW_022589721.1:5773556-5944833 GCF_004348235.1 Phoca vitulina | reverse complement strand
GTTAAAAAAAAAAAAAAAAAAGAAGATAGTAGGAAGGGAAAAATGAAGGGGGGAAAATTGGAGGGGGAGACAAACCATGAGAGACTATGGACTCTGAGAAACAAACTGAGGGTTCTAGAGGGAAGGGGGGTGGGGGGATGGGTTAGCCTGGTGATGGGTATTAAAGAGGGCACATATTGAATGGAGCACTGGGTGTTATATGCAAACAATGAATCATGGAACACTACATCAAAAACTAATGATGTAATGTATGGTGATTAACATAGCATAATCAAATAAAATTAAAACAAAACAAAACAAAAAAATATTATAAGAAAAAAGGAATAAGGAGCAAACTAACATTCCTACAAACAAGGAAAGCAGGCCAGGAAGATGTGCCCACAAAACAGCTCCAAACTGTAACCCACCATTTCAAAACAAGCCTAAAAGACATTAAGAAAGTGATTCAAGATGTGAGAGAACATCATCAATCAGAATTAGAAAGGCTCAGCATTGAGATGACAGAACTTAGAAAATAATTAAATGATTAATCTAATAATTAGATGATTAATCTGTAAATTAAAAAGAATTATGTTAATGCCTTAAAAAAGAAAGTGAAAAAGGAAAATTTCTAATTTTAAACAACAAATTATCTTAAAAATCAAAAAGAAATGAAGAAAGAGATTTAAAAAAAAAAAACAACCGTCAAGCTAGTACACAGATCTTTTCCAGCAGCTACAGACTGGGAACTCTGGTTTTTACCTGTTGCTGCTTTACAATCTTTCTCTTAGCCATCTTTGTATCTTGTGGCCCCACTCAGTTCTTGTCACGAAACAGGTACAGAATACTTTTGTTAAATAAATGGAGCTTAATGCCTGTAACAACTCCCTCATTCTTGATCTCTAGGACTCAGAGAAGCCTTCAAAGATAAGAGTAACACTAACCCAGCTCCCTTCCTCCATGGCATTGAGTTCATTTTCCACTGTCACGTAGGAGAGTAAAAAGGGGAGATCTCTCTCTCAGAGATCAAACACCAGGAATTAAGGAATTTTTACATTCTTTCCTTTTTCAATAGTTCTACCTCTCCTTGTGTATCCTGGTGTATAAGCCTTTTGTATCAGGTAAGAAATTTTCAGGACGCAAACACATTCCACCTAAATAACACATATTAATTCATTCAAAGATTCACTCAGCAAATAGTTACTAAGCAACAAATAGTTATCAGGCAGTAACAAACAGGACCACAGATTAGGTTCCTGCCTTCATGAAATTACCTTGAGGTGAGAAAGATTTAACCAGTAAACAAACAAGGTCATTACAGATGGTGATAAGCACTGGTAGGGAAATAAACAAGGTGTTGAAATGTTGGAGGAAGCTATTCTAAATGAGAAAGTCAGGGAAGACTTCACTAACCATATCCGTAGTCTCTTACCATTAGTTTGATAATATTAAAATATTTAAATGCCTTCCAATAAATCCCACTTGTTATTCTCCTTTGGGGCTACCTACAGGGCTCCCCCCTCCCTTTTCTTTATTTCCTCCAAAAGGTACATGGGTATAGACATAAATATGCCTCATTCCTGATCTTGTAGAACTCATAGTTCAGTGGAAGGGACAGACATGTAAACAGATCAAGTAAATACAATATGACAAAGGGTATACCACAAGTATGAACAGTGTTACTGTTCTCCTACTTAACTATTCTGCTTGGGGCGCTGGAGTCCCTAGAAAACTGTGTTTTCTTGTTTGGGTTCCAGGCTGAAAATTCTGCCTGGCTCCCTATATCATCTCAATATTTACTTTTTATTTTTTGGCTAGATCAGCAGTAACTGGACTTGCATGCAATACTAGCTTAATTCCTTCGTAGCCAGTAGATCCTAGCATTGGCTTGAGATATATAACTTAAAGTAACATGGAAACTTCATCAAACAATTACTTTTTTAAAGAGCCCACATTTTTTACATCAAAATTTCCAAATAAATGCTAAATAGGATTTTTAGCCAGATAATTGGAGCTGGTTGGTATCACATAAGAGAATGTATTCAAATGACAAATGTCATTATCAGAAGCTTGTACTGCATTTCAGTACATACTTCTATCGTTTAGTATGTTAACCAACCACATCGGTCTGGTAATCAGGCAGGAAGCGTTTATTTGGACTGCAGGAATTTTTAAAGACAGATAATACCAACACAGAATATTCTATAAAAGACACACAGAATTGGAAGTATTTGAACAGATACACAGGTATTTTAATTATGTTTTGAAGTGGCTAGTGGTTTATATTAGCTTGTCAACTCTTTTCGATTCATCACAATTCTTTCAGATTCCTCTGAGATACTCCTAACTACTGATAATTGCTACTTTCCCTCAAGAATGGGGTAGCCACATTCCAGGTCCTGGTATTGGAGACAGGTAAGAGCAGTGATGGTTCCCTTTGCCCACTATCCTTCACTGCACTTACTACAAGGTCTCAGAGTCGAATAGAATTAGCTGTCAATCCTAGCTTTATATGAGGTGGTAAGTGAAGAAAGAAGGGGATTCAAGTCCTCCAAAGGCGCCTGCTCTCTCTGTGATACTTTAATGAGGATGACAGCAGGACAGAGGCTTCTGGAAATTCTCACACAGGCATTGGGTGGAATCAGTACATAAGGAGTTACAAGAAAGTTCCTCCAGTGCAAGAGAATAAGGTCAGGAAAAAGTCATCTTCTGAAGATACACACTCCAAGAAGCTATAATTATTTTGGGGAAAAAAAAAGACTTAACACCTAGATGTAAGATATGTCTATGTTTTCAATCTAATTAAACTACTCCATTAATACCTCCTGTACATTCCTATCATTGCACTTACCACACTAAAGTATAACTACTGGTTTTATGTATCTGTCCCTTCTACCTAACTATGAGTTCCTTTATTTTTTTTTAAGATTTTTATTTATTTATTTGAGAGAGAGAGAGAGAGAATGAGAGAGAGAGAGAGCATGAAAGAGGGGAGGGTCAGAGGGAGAAGCAGACTCCCCGCAGAGCAGGAAACCCGATGTGGGACTCCAGGATCGTGACCCGAGCCGAAGGCAGTCGCTTAACCAACTGAGCCACCCAGGCGCCCCACTATGAGTTCCTTTAGATAGAAACAGTGTTTTAGTCATTTTTTTACCCGCAGAATCTAGCACTGTGTCTGGCACAAAATAGGAACAAATGTGTTTTGAATAAATGAACTGGAAATATAACTAAAGAAGGCAGACAGTAAAATGCAATAGGCAGGGCGCCTGGGTGGCTCAGTGGGTTAAGCATCTGCTTTGGGCTCAGGTCATGATCTCCGGGTCCTGGGATGGAGCCCTGCATCGGGCTTCCTGCTTAGCAGGGAGTCTACTTTTTTCTCTCTCTCCCTCTTCCCCTCCCCACTGCTCGTTCTCTCTCTCTCAATCTCTCGCTCACTCTCTCAAATAAATAAAATCTTTTAAAAAATGCAATAGGCATCTGCATGCAGTATATAAAGGGGGTAATTGGATTACAAATAATGTTATTTAATGTTATTTATAAATATCTAAGAGAGCTAAAATCTTTTAAAAAATGCAATAGGCATCTGCATGCAGTATATAAAGGGGGTAATTGGATTACAAATAATGTTATTTATAAATATCTAAGAGAGCTATTAAATCAGGAGACACGAGCATTTTAAAAAATGTGCCCCCTATAGTAGTGATAGGTATTCATTAAACTATTTCAAAATATGGTTGAATTTCTTTCAAGAACATGTAGGTTTGGATATCCAGTCTCTATACACATTTATTCATTTCCATAGCATCTATTGAGTACTTGTGATGTGCCAGGTACTAAGGCAGGAATGGGGACTATAAAGACAGATATTCATAGTCCTTATACTCTAGTCCTTATACACACATAACCTTTAGTATAGTAGGAGGAAAAAAACATGTTAAAAAAAGAAAAAGTGAGCTAGATTGTTACAGGCTGAGATAAAAGTTTGTTGCCAGTAGAGAGGGCGTAGAAAGAGACTGATTACTTCAGATACAGAATGGGAAAGAGGATGCTTCATTTGAGTCTTATAAAGTGAAAAGGTTGTCAATGGGGTGGGATGGGGCAGGAGGGCATTTTAATTTGAATGACCTGCTGGAGAGCAAGTGATGAAACAGTAAAATGCTTGGTTCCACATACATTTTAGGTTTTTATCCACTTCTGTAGAAAGTAGAAGATTCCATTGGATTCTTGATTGGGATTGCATTGAATCTATAGATGGCTTTGGCAGTATTGATATTTTAACAATATTAATTCTTTCTGGGCGGGGAGAAGGCCAAAGGAGAATCTTATGCAGGCTCCACACTCTGTGCGAGCCCAACATGGGGCTTGATCTCACGCCCCTGAGATCATGACCTGAGTCGAAATCGAGTCAGAAGCTTAATTGACTGAGCCACCTAGACACCCCAATATTAATTCTTTTATTCTATCAACATGAGGCACATTTCCATTTATTTGTGTCTTCGTTGATTTCTTTCATCAATGTCTTGTAGTTTTCAGAGTAGTGATTTTTCACCTTCTTGTTTAAATTTATTCCTGAGTATTTTATTTTTGATGTTATTGTAAATGGGACTGATTTCTTTCTTTTCCGGAAAATTTGTTGTTAGTGTATAGAAACACTACTTATTTTTATATGTTAATTTTGTATCCTGCAACTTTACTGAATTCATTGACTAGACCTAACAGTTTTGGGTTGAGTCTTTGGGATTTTCTCTATATAAAATCATGTCATCTGCAAATAGAGACAATTTTACTTCTTCCTTTCCAATTCTGACACCTTTTATTTCTTTTTCTTGCTTGACTGCTCTAGGTAGGACTTGCAAGACTATATTGAATAGGAGTAGTGAGAGTGGACACACATGTCTTGCTCCTAATCTTAGAGGAAAAGCTTTTAGCCTTTCACCACTGAGTATGATGTTAGTTCTCAGCTTGTCATACATGACCTTTATTATGTTGAGATGTGCTCCTTCTATACCTAACTTTTTAAGAGCTTTTATCATAAATGGTTGTTGAATTTTGTTAAATAATTATTTCAGAAAAAAAAAAAAAAACTTAAACAACACCTAGATGTAGATGGGTAATAGACACATTTTGTCTATTGAGATGATCATATGATTCTTCTTTCATTCTATTAGTGTGATGTATCACATTGATTGATTTGCATATGTTGGACCATCCTTGTATCCCAGGATTAATCCCACTGATCATAGTGAATGATCCTTTTAATGTGCTGCTGAATTTTGTTTGCTGGTATTTTATTGAGAGTTTTTGCACCTGTATTTACCGGGATATTGGCCTATAGTTTTCTTTTCTAGTAGTATCCTTTTCTACTTTTATTATCAGGATAATGCTGGCCTCATAAAATGAGTTTGGGAGTGTTCCTTCCTCTTTGATATTTTGGAAGAGTTGGTGTTAAATCTTAAATAGTAAAATCTACCAGTGAAGCCATTTGGTCCTTGGCTTCTCTTCACTGGGAGATTTTTTATTACTGATTCAATCTCCTTACTAGTAATTGTTCTATTCAGATTTTCTGTTTCTTTCTGATTCAGTCTTGATAACTTGTATGTTTCTAAGAATTTGTTTTCCATTTCTTGTAGGTTGTCCAGTTTGTTGGTGTATAGTTGTTCTAGGAGCTTCTTATAATCCTTAGTATTTCTGATGTATCAGTTGTAATGTCTTTTCATTTATAATCTTGTTGATCTGCATCCTCTGTTTTTGTTCCTTGGTTAGGCTAGCTAAAGATTTATCAATTTTATCTTTTCAAAGAAACAACTCTTAGTTTGGTTAATCTTCTTTACTGTTTGTTCTCGATTTCATTTATTTCTGCTCTACTCTTTATTATTTTCTTTCCTCTACTAACTTTGGGCTTGTTGTTCTTTTTCTAGTTCTTTAAGGTGTTAGGTTGTTTATTTGGGATCTTTCTTGCTTCTTAATGTAGAAAAACAAGAAACCTGGTGGTTTGTTTGAGCAGAGCTTAGCATGGAAAGGTATAAGGTTCTGGAGAGATAAATTTCTAAAGAACTTGATATAGTGTGCTAAGAAGTTTTGACTTTTACTATATGAAATAGGAAGTGCAAAGTGTATTAGTGTGCTAGGGCTGCCATAACAAAGTACCACAGATTAAGTGGCTTAATAACAGGCTAGAAGTCCAAGATCAAGGTGTTGGCAGAGTTCTTTCCTCTAAAGGCCTCTCTCCTTGGCTTGTAGATGGCCCTCTTCTCCCCATGTCTTCACATGGTCTTTCCTCTGTACATGTGTGCGTCTTAATCTCCTTGTCTTATGTGGATACCAGTCATATTTGATCAGGGCTCAGCTAATGACCTCATTTTAACTTAATTATCCCCTTTCTTTTTTTTATTTTTTAAATTATTTTAAAAATTATTTATTTATTTTAGAGAGAGAGAGAACATGAGCCGGGGGGAGGGTCAGAGGGAGAAGCAGACACCCTGCTGAGCAGGGAGCCCAATGTGTGACTCGATTCCAGGACCCTGGGATCACGACCTGAGCCGAAGGCAGATGCTTAACCGGCTGAGCCACACGGGCACCCTAATTATCCCCTTTAAAGACCCTATCTCCAAATACAGTTACATTTTAAGCTACAATGGGTTAGGACTTCAACATATGAATTTTGGGAGTTGGGGGCACAATTCAGTTCATAGCAAAGTTAGATGTATATTTAGGTCATTCAGACAGCAGAGGGGAGCTTAGGTTAGATGAATACAGGACCGGGGACAGTGAGAACCTTTGAAAGACTATACCAGTAGTCTATATGAGAGATGATCAGAGCCTGAACTAGAAAGACAGAGGAAGAGGATGTGTTGAAGGGAGATGTTAAAAGAGTTATCAGGAAGACTGGCCTGCAAGCTAGAATTCAAACTTATAAGCAAAGTCCTCAGTGCCCTTGACATTTTAGCCATGATCCCTCAATGCACACTCATATTCTGCCATTCAACATCACACATGGCACCCTCTAGGCATAAAGACCTTCTCAATGTCTTTGATCACACTAGGCTTTTTCTCAAGGCCAAGCCTGTGTGCCTGCTCATCCCTCTGTCTGAAACATTCTTTCCCCCTTTTCTTAGCTAGCAGAACATCTATTCAGGTCCAGGTAGTCAAATGTTACCTTCCCCATGAAGCTCCAACTTCCTCTGGCAGCAAATCATTCTTTCCCTTGGACTCTCAGGAGCACTCTGTGCATGAACTCTCTCACACTGTGCTATGATTATTTTACATTTTACACGCCTGCTACCACTGATAAACTATAAGCTCCCTGTGGGCTGAGATTGGTTTCCTTTCTTTGTTTCCCTAGAGTCTGACTTGGTGATAGACAATGGAAAATATTTAATCAATATCTAATAAATGAATGAGAATCAAATACCACTGAGTACCACGTGAGGCCTTGCCTGTCCTTCTTCTGTAATATCTCTTTTTAACTAAAACACTAGGAAGAGACTAAAGCAAGAAAGTCAGATTTTCCATATTTGGGGCTAAATCTCTTATAAAAAGAAACAAGATATTTTCATAAACCAGCAAGGAAAATTCCAGGGGAAAAGCCAGGCAAATCAGCAGAGTTTCCAATCTGTCACCACTTTAATCCAACTTGTAAATCACTTCTAGTTTAATTTTAAAGGACAAAACACCACTGTCTTCATGTCTTTTTTTATTTAAGAACTTAATGAGTGGCTCCCATTGCCTATCTGATCAAATCCAAGTTTCCCAGTCTGGTTTTGAAGACGTTCCACAGTCTGGCTGCATTTCACCTATCTAATCCACTGTCCACACAACTGTCAGAATTATCTTCCTGAAACACAGAGAATTATTCACTCTCATATTTAAAAATATTTTAAGGTTCCTCATCATCTCAGATAAATTTTAAATTCCTCACATAAGCTTTCTACTATTTGGCCCCCATCTTTTCTTTTCTGGCATATCCTCCCTAGTCTTCAAACTTCAGCTAACTTCCCAAGCTGTCTTTCTCAAATATTTCTTCTATTTTCCTGTTTTTGTATCTCTACAATGTTCAAATTGTTCCTGAACCCCTACCATGCTCTCTTCCATAGCTGTTGTAAAGTCAGTAGTCCCAATACAAAAGACATCCAACCACCAAGATTTCTCCATTTTCTCTACTCCCATTGAGAATCAATCTCTGGGATCAGCCTGACTGGGACGCATGCTCTTCTCATATTCCCTACAGTTTCTGCTAATACTCTATCCTTCCATTACAGTTATATACATAAGTATTGAATGTCAATCAGTATATACACATCTTTTAAAACACCCTCCCTAGACTGCACATCCATAGCCCTATTTCACTGCTTCCCTTTCTAGTAAAATTCCTCAAAAGATATGTTTATATATGTTGTTTCACTTCTTCTCCCATCTTTTAAGCTCGCACAAAATAGACTTTCATCCACTATTCACTGAAACTGCTTTTATCAAGGTCATCAATAACCAAGCCAAAGGGCAATAGTCAGTTGTCTTCTTGAACTAACAGCACCAATTGACATAGTTCATTGCTCTTTGTTGCTTGGACCACTCTCTTCCTTTGGTGCCTGGGACACTTTCTCTTTCTTCTCTTCTTCTCTCCACCACCTACTGGCCCGTCCTTCTCTAGCTTTTTCACTTGATCTAAGTTGTCCCAACCTCTACAAGTTGAAGTGCCTAAGATTTAGCCTTCCTTGTATCTTTTTCAAACACACTCGTACTCTGATCTCATTCAGTCATATGTTTGTAAATTTCATCAATAAGTTGACAAGATCTAGTTTTCTGTCTCCAGCTTTTACCTGTCTCCTGAATTCCAAATTCATATACACCACTACCTAATCAGTTGTAATTAGATGTCTAATAGGCATCCAAAACAAAGTATGTCCAAAACTAAACTCTTGACTTCTCTCCTCTAAAGCATGCATCTATCATACCCTTCCTCATTTTAGTAAATGGCCTCTCAGTTCTAGACCTTGGAGTCATCTTTGACCCTTTCTTTTTCTCATCTAATCCATTAGCAAATTTTGATAGCTCTGCATTTAAAATATATTCAGAATTTTGTTACTGTGCACAACTTTTTCAATGCTATTACTCTTGTCTAAGCCACCCTCATCTCTTGCTTGAATTATTTCAATAGTCTCTTAACTGATTTCTCTATGTATATGCTTGACACCCCTACCCCTCAACCTTTGAAGTGGTCTTTTTAATTTTTTAAAAAGATTTTATTTATTTATTTGAGCAAGAAAGAGAGAGCACATGAGCAGGGGTGGGGGGGAGAAGAAGAGGGAGAAGAAGACTCCCCATGGAGCAGGGAGCCTGATGTGGAGTTTGATCTTGGGACCCCAAGATCATGACTTGAGCTGAAGGCAGACGCTTAACCGTCTGAGCCACCCAGGGGCCCCTGAAGTGGTCTTTTTAAAGCATAACTATGATTATGTGACTTCTCTGTTCAAAACTCTCCAATAGTTTCCCACCTCATTCAGAATACAACCCAAAGTCTTGACTGTGGCTTCCAAAACATTATGTCATCTGTCCCACAACTCCTTCTCTGAACTCATCTTCTATCATACTTCCTTTTTTCAGTCAGATCTTGAATTTCTAGTCTCTTTGCTATTTCTCATTGATACCAAGTGCCATTTTGCTTAGTACCTTTATACTTAATGTTCCTTTACCTGGAATTTTCCTCCTCTGGAGAGCCACAGGTTCCCTACTTTCTTCAGGTCTCTTTTCACATTCTACTTTACCAGAGAGCCCTTCCCTAATCACATTATATAAATCAGAAGTCTTTCCCCGCCATTCTCTAACTTCTACCTTGCATATTGTTCTTCATAGCATTCACCACCACTGGACAAAGTAATATTTATGTTTTTATCCATCTCCTTCCCCTCGAATATAAACTTCTCTAGAGAAGGTGGTCTGTTTTATATTCCCAGGACCTAGAACATTGTAAATATTTGATTTATACAGAATGAATAAATAATTGCCACCTATTAGATTGAAAGCTCCTATATAGCCTTCCTATATAGCCTTTACTGATTATATATTCCCATTAACACCTAGCTTAGTACCTTCCATATGGTAAAAGTTCAAAATGTTAATAAAACTGAATTGCATCTTATTTCTCTCTGCTTCTCAAAAATGCCCTCTGTTCCTTTTTTGGCAAGTTTCCATACTGCTACCTGCTTGCTTTCTTCCTCTGCCCCAGGTCACTTCTGCTGGAAGCCTTGGCTGCTATTTCTTTAACTTCCTCTTTTTCTGTCTATATTCTATGACAACTTTAGTCTTTGGGCTTCCAGGAAACTTTGTACCTAATTTATAATTTAAATTTTATCATAGGTATATATATGGGCAAAAGCATAGTATATATAAGGTTCAGTACTGTCCATGGTTTCAGGCATCCACTAGGGGTCTTGGAATGTACCTGCTGTGGATAAGGGCGGCGGGGGGGGGGGGGGGGGGGGGGGGGGGGGGGGGGTCTATGGTACAAGGTTACATGCATGGTAAGTGGTAACAACTATATCAACTGATCAAGAAGAGTATCTCAATTTGCATACTACACATCACCACTTGGATATCTGATAGGGATCTTATTCTGTCTGAAACAGAGTTCCTGATTTTAGCACTCATACCTATTCCTTTACCATTCTCCCCCCCCCCCCCATCTACTAGTCACCAGTGGGAACCCAGTTTCTTATGCCCCAACTCTAGGAATCATTTTTTTTTTTAATTGAAACTTTATTCTGGGATAGTAGATTCACAGGCACTTGTAAGATCCCATGTATCCTTTACTCAATTTCCCCCAGTGTTAACATCCTGCAAAATTATAGTACAGTCTGGCAGTCCCTCAAGTGATTAAACATAGTTACTATATATGCCACCAATTCCATCTCTGGTATATAACCAAGAAAACTGAAAACATATGTCCACACAAACATTTGTAACAGATGTTTACAGCAGCATTATTCATAGTAGCCAAAAGGTAGAAAACAACCCAAATGTCCATCAGTGGATGAATGGGTAAACTGTATGTGGTATAGCCATATAATAGAATATTATTTGGCCATGAAAAGAAATGAAGTACTGGTCATGCTACAACTTGGATAAATTTTGAAAATATTATGCAAAGTGAAAAAAGTCAAGACACAAAACGCCACATATTATATAATTCCATTCATATGAAAGTCCTGAATAGGGAAATCTATACAGACAGAAAATAGTGTTGCTTAGGGCTGGGGTAGAGTGAACAAGAAGAGGAGATGAAGATGAAGTCAGTGCAAGATAACAAGGCTTGGATAGTTTTAAGCATATTTAAAAGTCACTCTGGCTGCTGTGTGAGAATAAATCACAGGTGGAAAAGAGGGGAAGCAAGGTAATTAGTGAAGAAGCTACTCCAAAAAATCAAAGCAAGACATGGTGGTGGTTTGGACTAAGGATGTGACTTTGGAGGTGGTGTGTGAACTGATTGGATCCGGATATGCTTCAAATGTTAAAACCAAAGGGTTCGTTGGTGAATTCAGTGCACAGTGTAACAGAAAGAGAAAAGTCAAAGATGACTCCAAGGTTTTGAGTCTGAGCAACTGGACAGATGGAACTAGCATTCACAGAGATGGAGAAGAGCACAAAAAGAGCAGGTTTTGATGAGCTACATGGGGGAGTTTAGTTTTGGACATGTTAATATTGAGATATTGAGTGGCTAGATAGATTTTTTGTGAGTCTGCGGTTAACTAATAGTCTGTGTTGGTGCTATAATTTGGGAGTTGTCAATGTATAGACTGCATTTAAAGCCCTTAGGTTGAACGATATCAACTAGGGTATTGGCTTACATAGGGAAGAGATCCAAGACCCTGAGGCACTCCAAAATGAAGAGGCCTGAAAGATGAAAACGGTCTAGCAAAGGAACTTCAGAGCACTTAGAATAAAATCCACATTCCTTACCTTAATCATGACCTGGCCCTTCTCAACGCTTTCACCTCGCTGTCTAGTCACACAGGATATTTAGCTTTTGGAATATGCCAAGTCCTTTCCTGTCTCGTGGGCTTTTCGTTTGCTAAGCCATCCACCAGGCATGGTTTTACCCTGGCTCCAATTTTAGTCGCTTCCTTCTGTCACTACAACTCTCAGTTAAACCGGTACTCTGAGTTTTTTCTCTAACCCCCCTAATTAAATAAACCCAGCCCGACCACCCCCACCAAATTATGGCTCTTACTATAATCTAAAATTATTTCACTTGTTTCCCGTCTAGAAACCCGTCCCACCTTAAATTAACAAACGATTACAAAACGATCACTATGCCAAAAACCTCAGGTATTCCTTCTCCTACGCAACTTCCCGGAGAGCAAGGGCCTCATTATCTTGTCCTCTGCCGTATCCCAATGTAGTCGACAATCCCTCATCAGTCAAATCTGTTTTTCAAAATTTATTAGCGGAACGGAGGGTACGATACCCGCAAACTTGAAAACAGAAGAAATTACGCCCGTTGCTCCGCCCAGTCCCAGAGCGGCCTAAAAGAAGGGAGGACCCGCACGCATGCGCCATTGTTCTCTGAGCGCTTCGGGCTGAACCCCACCCCTTTGCCCTGGCGTGTTTCGCCACTGCGCATGCGCAACGTGGACCTGTCTGTTCGTTTGTCGGCGTTATCAATAAAGTTTTAGCGAGTACAGACTCTCTTTTTACTTGGCAAGATGGCGGAGTACGACTTGACTACTCGCATCGCGCACTTTTTGGATCGGCATCTAGTCTTTCCGTTGCTTGAGTTTCTCTCCGTAAAAGAGGTGAGGGGGGCTTTGACCGCGAGGAAGGCGTGGGAGCGCGTGAGGCGCGGGGCAAGGCTGAGAGGCGGTGGCCATAGCCCTAGGCCTGACACACGTGTGAGGCGGCCGCGAGTTTGGTCCTGAGTTGGGCAGTAAGGATCTGCTGGTAATTTAGCGTCGTCCCAGTTAATTAGCACCGCAGAATTTGGTTGTGACGAGAAGTGAGGTGACAGCAGGCAACTCAGGGGAGAAAGAGGTCTCTGCTTCACTACTGGAGGTGACAGTGCCGAAGGGACTTCCGCGTCAGTTCCTCTCGGAAGTTGACCGACCACTCGCCAGCTTCCCTGTAGGAACGCTTGCTTCTAAAAGCAAATGGGAGTGTTACAGATTTTGGTTTTTCTTTCGGGAACTGTGGGAGGGGTGTGCTTGGCTTTGTGTTTTTGTTTGCCGGACCTTTGGAATAATTTACACTTAAATACCTAGTACTTTAATTTACATGAAGTTGTGAATTCTTCGCAAAGAGTTTTCCTGGTTTTTCGGTAAGTAGCCACTTCGTAGAAGCGTGGCATATTTTGTCGGATGGGGACGGCTTCCCCCCCCCCCAAAAAAAAACCTGGACAATTTTTTTTACTTAAAAGTGGTTTTCCGGTGTATACAGACTTCGAGTAAATTTGAACGTTAACATTCATTTAGCTACTCACGATACCTTGAATTAGCCTGTGGTTCTGGTACCTCATTTCAAAACGTCTCAATCCTGAAAGTTTTGAAATATTGGGCTTAGTTATACCTTGAGTTTGTTGGGAGATTGATACATTGTAGTAATTATAAAGTAATGTTACTATGATGAAGGGATTCGATTATTGGCCAGAAAAGTAAATGAATTCTATATCTGAAAGCCGATTACAACGTAAGTCTACCTTAGGGAACTCTAGATTTGGAGAGTAGATTTGTGTGGCTCAACAACAATAAAACAGAAAAGCTCTGCAAATAAACATTAAATTGTTCTGATAACTTTTCAGATCTTCCTGGTAGTTACTGTTCATTAGACAGGTATAATCCTCAAATTTATCTGATCCTTTTCTAAGGACTCTAAAAGTTGTGATGTTAGGGAACAGCAAAGTTTATTTTCAGTAAATTTCAGGAATGTAAAAATAAAGCAATATAAAGCTTTATCATGAGAGGATATGTTTTTTCTTTATTTTTCCTTACGTAGGATGTACTTACACCTATATTTTAGAGCTTGCCTAAAATAGTACATTCTTTTTTTTTTTTCCCTTTCTGGATGTGTGAGGATAATTCACCAAAGATCAAAGAATAGAAAAATGCCATATTTGAAATCCTTTATCAGCTACTTGTAGAAATGCTTCTAAATCAGCCAAAGTTCATATTCTTGTAATGTGTTCTTTACGCTTTTGTTTTACAAGGCAGATAGATAAAAGGAAGGGATATGTGAGTGTAAATTAGTTTTTCATAGGGTAAGACCAAAACCATGAAGGGCAGCTGAGAATCCATGGAAAATAACTGCTCGGTACTTGCCTCTTTGTAGAGAATGTTGGTAAGATGGCTGGAATACACCAAGAGGAAGACAGATGCTGGAGTATTTACTTAGCAGTTACTAAATAGGGCTATCATGGAATTGTGTTAAATCCAGGATAAAACCCAGACATTTCACCGCTGAAAAACTTACCTATCCTTTAGAGGAGATAAAGATCTATAATTACATATGAGGCAAAAAGGAACACATGTCAGAGAAGTACTGGCAGAGTGCTGTCAAAATTGAAGAGATTCTATTGAGTGGGCAAAAAGGACTTTGAGGATAGGTTTTAAGTTGAGTTTTAGATGGTTAGGATAGAGGCAATGATCATGATTCATAAGAGTAACAATTTGATATATTTGTAATATGTTGGATAATGTAAGCTCTATGAGAGCAGGGACTTTGTTTTGTTCTCTGCTGTGTCCTTAGCATGTAAAAGAGAGTCTGGCATAAAGTCTTTTAATGATTATTTAATATCTCTGCACTTCAGAGATGTTTCTTTCTCATCTTAAGTAAGCCTGTCTCATGCGTAAAGTGTTGATACTGCCACCAATCTTGGAAGGCACCTTAACCTTCTGGGACAAAGTGAGTATTCCTGAATATTTTCCATTAGGAGGCTAGGCCATCCTGTGTGAGAGAGGAGTGAGGCAGCCAATTGGGGTTTTGAGGAGCGAGGTAAGGAATGGAAATGGGGACTGAGAAAACTGACCAAAGTATAAGGGTTGGTAAGTGTGGATGGCCCAACTGAGATTGAAAATCATACATTTGTAAGAGCTGATGACGTAACTCTCGAAGTGAGAGCAGCAGTGGAAAGTTATTTAAGTAGTGTAGAAATGTTTGGAGGTATGCTTGTAGATATACATCAGTTAGAGATGGATTGCTGATCAGCAGAGAAAAGCACAGATGTGACTGAATAGCATTATTGCCTGCTTTTGAAACATTTTATAGTCATCCTTAGCCAGAACATAGAAGACAGATGACTTTTTCCAGAAATACTGACACTGAATTGTGTTTGGTTGGAGAAAATGGTTGGAATCAATGATACTACTAATGAGAAAATCTTAGAAATAGCTAAAAATGGCATCTAAACTAATGTGGAAAGTGACAACCAAAAAAGGATGTCATAAAAATTAAAAAGAACGGAGGGTATAATGAAGCATTTTAATGGTAATGGTGAAAGAGATGAATTTAAGTTGAAATCTTAGAGATGAGGTACTAAATGAAAGTTGTGGAAAGTTGTGGGAAATTTTAAGATTCGAGTTTCTTCAGAATCATCAGTATGGATGTTGGATTTGTGGATGATGACAGCAGGAACAGATGTCAAAGGAATGTTTTCTTTTTTTTTTTTTTTAATTTTTAAAGATGTTATTTATTTGACAGAGCAAGACAGCTCAAGTAGGGGGAGCATCAGAGGGAGAGGGAGAAGAGGCTCCCCGCTGAGCAGGGAGTCTATGCGGGGTTCTGTCCTAGAGCCCTGGGATCCGAAGGCAGACACTTAACCAACTGAGCCACCCGGGGGCCCCTAAAAATAATTTTTAACAGATGAACATTTGCAAACATTTTCAATTATGGAACACTAACTTTGTACCTTAATAGTTCCTACCCCCAAAAAATTTCATTCTTCTCATTAGTAGATCTCTTTTACAAAAAAGTTTACTCCATTATTTTTTGCTTCAAAAAGGAAAGAAATTGTGGAAACTCTTATAGTACTTATAAATATTATCCTAGATTTTTTTTTTTTAAGATTTATTTTAGAGAGAGAGAGAGAGCTTGCAAGAGAGCACACTTGGTGAGGGGGGCAGAGACAGAGGGAGAGAGAGAGAATCTCAAATGGACTCCCTGCTGAGTGCAGAACCCCATTTGGGGCTCTATCCCAGGACCCTGAGATAATGACCTGAGCTGAAACCATGAGTCAGATGCTCAACGGACCACCCGGGCGCCCCTAGTTTCCTAGATTTTTGCTTGTTGGCGCAAAAGTCTAGAATATTTACTGTTTGTCCTTTACAGAGTAAGTGTGGTTATAAGGCAGAATTTAGGGAAGGTGATATAAGCAGATACAGATTTAAGAGGCCAGTAAGATCTGATGGCTGAGGAGCAGTGCTTTGAATCTACAATAGATAGAGAAAATACAAATTAAAAGCTTATTAATGGGGTGGCAAGAAGAAGTTGGCATGTTAGGAAAAGATGTTTTCACAAGATTAGGTTTCTATAGGGTACACTGAAAGGAAGCTTTGATTTTTTTTAAGTAAACTTTTTATCAGATATACCATTCATACAGAAAAGTGCCAAATATAAGCACCATTTTTCAAAGTGAAACCACTTGTGTGGCCACCATAAAACATTACAAATATCCTAAAAACCTCCCTCTGACCCTTTAGTCACTACTCACACCTCCCAAAGGTAAGCACTAGTCTGATCTAGAATAGTTTTGCCTGGTTTTGATTTTGCGTATATGAAATTAAGCATTGTACTGTTTTTATGACTTCTTTTATTCAACATTGTGACAGTCATCCAAGTTGGTAGGATAACTATAGTTCTTTGATTCGAATGCTGAATGTTAATCTGTTATATATTACAGTTTATCCATTCTAATGTTGATAAACTTGACTATTAAAGTAGTACTACTATGAACATTCTTAGAAATGTCCTTTGAATATATGCACCGGGTTCTCTTGGGTATCAAGGAGCAGAATTACTAGGTCTAAAAGTATTTTTGATTTTAGGAGATAAAAACAGTTTTCCAAAGCAGTTGTACTTCTGCCAGAAGAGTTAAGTGTTCAGTTACTCTAAATCTACACCAGTACTGGTATTGCCATTTTTTTGTTTTTGTTTTTTTAATGTGGCTTTAATTTTCATTTTCTGTATGATTAATGAAGTTGAGATATTTGGTGTTTGTTGGCCATTTGGTTATACTCTGGTAAAGTGGCTATTAAAATTTTTTAGCCATTTTCAGTCCTCTATTTTCTTACTTTTTTGTAGGAGTTTGGAAGATTCAGTTTTGATCATGGCTGTACCATTTCATCACCTTCATCTTTTCTCAGGCATTTAAATGTGGAATCTTCCTGCATTTCTCTTTCCTTGACAAAATAAAATTCAGTACGCAAATCTTTTGCTGAAACTTTATCTTGATGACTGCTTATTTAAAAAATTTTTTTAAATTTTGGTTTCTGTCTCCTTGAATACTGTTGTGTAGGATCCTTACATACTGCTCATTGCCCTAAACTTCACGTTTATGTGAGTTTGCTGGTGTATCTCTTTGGTCCTTGTCCTGTGGGTTAAATTGTTTCTTAAGTCCTTGCAAAAACCTATGACATGGTTGACTTAGAGAATAGGTGCTAGTTCTGTTTTAATGGTGTGGATGGGGAAGGATTATAAAGAAAGGATTCAAATGATTTAGTGAAAAAATATGTAGGGGTAGATAAAAGGCTACCTCAAGGAGAGATGAGTAGGTATCATGTGGATGTGAGATAGTGAGAAGATAAAAATTTTGAGTTGATTTCTAATCACCTGGTGTGGTAAGGAAACAACTGTATGTGCTTGTCAGTAGAGTTGGTGTGGCTGTTTATCATTTTATTTGGGGGAACTTCAACATATTCATTAGAAAGTAATTTTCTCTTGCAGATATATAATGAAAAAGAATTATTACAAGGGAAATTGGATCTACTTAGTGATACCAACATGGTAGACTTTGCTATGGATGTATACAAAAATCTTTATTCTGATGATATTCCACATGGTAAGTTTTGTCAGCTTCTCTCATGAACTGAGTATGTGCGTGTGTTAAAGTTTTGTGATTTATAAAAGAGCTTTAGTCAAAAGTCTTTAATAACTATTTGAATGGTTTAAAAGTTTTCTGGATGAAAGGTAATATGAAGGTTACATGTCATCTAAAGTATATTTTCTCATCACAAAAGGTGTGATACTACTTTAAAACATGATTTTCAAATATGTTCAGTTCATAGTATGTTTCATCAAAATTGTGCTTATGAATCAGATTGTCTCCTTAGAATGATCTGAGAATGTTGCTGTTTTTGGTCTGCTAACTTTTTGAGTTAGCATCTGTGTGCCTTAGAGACTTCTTTTCATCTTGAAGCATCTGGGAATAGCCAGGGTTCTCAAAAGTATTGTCCCCAGTACCAGCATCATCAGTTCACCTGGGAGAGCTTGTTAGAAATGCAAATTTTGGGGTCATACCCCAGATCTACTTAATCAGAAAGTGTTGGCTGAGGCCCAGCACTTAAATTGGAGAACTACTGTGGTATGGTGTTTTCCACATTCTTGTTTTCTGTGGTAATTGATGTTCCTTTAAAAAAAAAAAAAAAAAGGTTTTCCCATAAGTTTGAAAAATATTTCTCTTATGAACCTGGTATTTTAAAAAATTCTAAGAATGCTTTCAGTAGAGAAGTATAATTTACTTTGTTTAAATTGACATTTTCTAAAATTTGATCACAGATACCCTTTTATGTTTGAGAAACATTGTTGTAGTAATACTTTTTAATGTATAACACATTATTACACTAAACATAATCACCTTTTTAAATTATAGTAAATGACAGTAGCTCTTTAAATTTTAGTTTGTGATGAAAAAGTTAACTGTTTCTTAGTGAAAGTTTAAAACATGCCTGCAGTGTAGGTTATCTGCAAGTTTTCTCTGACTCTTCATAATGCAGTAAAAGGAAACTAGAACTGGGTTTGAGTGATTACAGAATTAGATTTATAGTGAAAAGAGAGATTACTGACTGGATTTAAATTCCATTTAACCTAATTGAAAATCTATAGTAATATGTAAACCCTCTGAGTCTCTGTTCAGAAACTCTGGGATAATATTCACCTGAGAAAATTCAATGAGAACAAATATAAAAACAATAGGAGCTAAGTCTCTGAAATGTGGAATTAGGTAATTGTTTCTCAGCAGCCATCCCTCCCTCCGGCTGTATCTGTATTTTCCTCAGTTTTCTTTAAGAGTAAGAAGATTCCCTCTTTATGTGCCTTTGCACTACTAGAAAGTAAAAAATGGATCTGTGAGACATTGAATTGGTGGTTCCTGGCATATGAATATATTGGGGGTAAATAAATTTATGAATAATTTAAATAAATTGAAAAATTTCCAGAGACATCCTCATGGTGAGCAGTATAGTTTAACATTAGAGTACTCCTTTGCATTTTTAATTAGCTTTGAGAGAAAAAAGAACCACAGTTGTTGCACAACTGAAACAGCTTCAGGCAGAAACAGAACCAATTGTGAAGATGTTTGAAGATCCAGAAACTACAAGGCAGATGCAGTCAACCAGGTAACCTCCCTTAATTTGAATTCTGAAAATTCTCTTTTCTGGATTAAGACTAATGTTAATTCAAATTTTATCTAATATCCCATCATAAAAGTTCATGGCTTAATTGATTACTTTACCTATTTATTTTCATTTGTCCTTATGGTGTAGGGACCAGGAATTCCTAAATAAATATTAATCCTAATTTTATTTTTAACTTCTTTATCAGTTATCCAAATCTGATTATGCTGGAGCAGTTTTGCCTTCTTCCTCTCTTCCCAGTGGACATTGGCAATGTCTGGTGACATTTTTAGTTATCACAATTGAAGGGGTACGACTAGCACCTAGCAAGGAGAGGCCAGGGATGCTGCTAACCGTCCCGCAATGCATCAGACAGTACCCTACCCCCTCCACAAAGAATATCCAACCCAAAAGTGTCAGTAGTACTGAGGTTGACGTACCTGTGCCTGGGCAGTACCAAGAGGGAAACCTGAGCTCACTTTATCACTTGGCTGCATTCTCTTGTATCCTTCTAACCTCATTGCCCAGCCCAAAAAGGGAGGGTAGTGTAGAGCTGATAAGGTTATTTAATTCTTAATTTCCTCTTAACTAGAAATAAACTTATTGCTTGGTTTCCAAAGAATGCATGTTGCCTCATTCTGACTTAATGTATATCATTAATTGAAGCCCTTTGGGTTATTAGAAATTCTTTAAGACAAAATCTACTAAAATTGAATTATTGCCATTGTGGTAGATCTTAGCTGCCAATGTATTTACTAGAGAAATTGCTGAAGATTTTGCCGTGTTGTGTCTTTAGTTCATACAATATGTGACCAGAACAAATTTTTAGAGAGATTAGCTCCAAATTTTCATTTGTGATTTGGGGAAGTGTTAACCAGATAATTTTAAGCAAAACAGCAAATACTACACGATTACTATACCATTATAATGTAACCTGCTACATTACTAACTACACCATGTTATATCTGTGTACATACAGATAGATATATACATATATGCACAGATAGCTATATCTTATAAAGCAGTCATATATAGCTATGTGTGTACGTGCACACGCACTATACTACTTATTACACAGAATAGAATATAATGACTTAGACCTGCAGGTCACATGTAAGTGCACCCAAAGGAACAGCTGAAATAATCTGGCTGTTAGGGTACAACAGAAAATTTAGAATTTAAATTCTAAATTTAGTCTAGTTACTTAAATACTAGAAATTAATGTGATTAGGGTATGAATCAAGATGAATATAGATTTATTCACCAATTATTAGAAAGAGAAGGCTCCTTGCGGTTTAATAGGCATAGCATTGAGATAAATGAAAGGATGGAATTGTGTTTTAAAAATTTGCAAAGGAATAACCTCTTCCTGCCAATTCCTGTTTTTAAATTTCATTGAATATATAACATTTTACTTCTCATACTTTCCCAGAAATACCCAGTCAACCAAAGGATAGTGATTATGTACCTGAAAGATACAAGGAGTGTAACACAAAGTTATTCACTGTGATCCACACTTGTTTTTTTTTTTGAAATCTTGTTAAAATTTCATGCATATTTCATATTCACTATTATAATATACCCATGTTAATGTTGGTGATGATATATTCCCTCTCCATTAAATCTTCAAGTAACATTATGCTCTGGAAAAACATGCCACAGCATTCCCTCTGTGATAAGCATAAGAAAATGTTTTCTTTTTTGAAAATGCCCAGTAAGTGGGCCACTGTGCCCATCTATCACTTGTTCCTTGGTGTCTTTGTTATCATTTTGTCTTTTACCAGCCTGGCAACATCTTAGTTACACAAAGCCAATTTAAGAAAAGTTCAGTTGGGTTGACACTGATATGGGTAATAATTATATAGGGTGTGTGGCATAGAAATGTAAGTTAAGCATAATTGATTAATTTTGTATTGTTCTGTTTATTCTGGAAGTCCTGTTTCTACTGTTTAAGTATTAAGATATTTAAATGGCTTTATGTGGGTAATAGGATGAACATTGGTTATGCTTATTTTGTTTTCTGTGACCTATAAAATACAATAATTTTTGTTTCTAATTAAGAGATGGTCGGATGCTGTTTGACTACCTGGCAGACAAGCATGGTGTAAGTGGTATTTTAAAAATTTTCTTTAGTTGTCCTGTTTTAATAAGGCTAATTAAAGAATAGTGCTGCATAGATAGGTTTGAGGCTTGGCAAGATTATAATTTCTAGATTAATTTATTAAATATAAGACCTAGTACGTTTTTGAAACTTCAGTTTTTAAAAATTGATGCTGATGGGAAAATGAGGTGCTTATACTTTAGATCATAGAAATTTTCAAAACTTTTTATTTTTTTAGAATAATCAAGTAATGGGTACCATTTTATATTTCTGATGGATTAACAAAGATAGAACTAAATTTGAATTAGAAATGTTTTGAGCAGTAGAATTAAGTAATACTTCGGCTGCCTTGTGGAATATAGTAGTTCTTGACATTATCAAGGTCTTCATAAATCCCTCATAAAGGAATTTTATCGTAGACTTCCCTAGTCGTCTCCCAGTCTCATTTTCCCTTGTGTTAACTTAAAGTGTGAGGATTTGCATATAATTCTTTACTTGCATTCAAGTTTCTTCTCTCATTTAACAATTGTAACAAGAGGTATGCTGACCACTGTGCCGATTATTCTTTCTGGTTTCCAAATAGAATGTTTGGTGTATTTAATAATGTTCTAGTTCGTAGCCCTTCTCTTATATTTCTTTACTTTCACTTTCCTTGCATTGCTAACTTTAAAAGTTGCTGTAACTTGGGGGCCAGTTTTCACAGAGAACTGAAATTTACTGTACATGTTATTTGTACAGAATCACAAACGTTATAGGAATTCATGCGTTTGGTAGTTGTCTAAGCTCAGTCACTAACTGAGAGACTCACACCTCAGACCTTTCCCTGCAATTCAAATTCTCACTGCAACAAATTAGGTATTGTTACAATTCATAACTCTTTGAGACCAGAATTATGAATGAAAAATCTACCAATTGCTAATGTATGTTTTAAGAGTCATGTGTTTCTGATCATGGTTTTTGTTTTATTTTGTTTTTTTTGTGACACTTGGGGTACACTGAGAGAATTGACGCGTCTGGGGACATTTAAAGGAGTAAATGGTTTGAATTTTAAAACTCAAAGTTAAAAACAGAACTGACACTTTTTTTTTTTTTTTTTTTAGTTTAGGCAGGAATATTTAGATACACTCTACAGGTATGCGAAATTTCAGTATGAATGTGGGAATTACTCTGGAGCCGCAGAATATCTTTACTTCTTTAGAGTGTTGGTGAGTAAATTTTTTTTCTTCTCTCAGACTTTGTGGGATTCCCTTGGTTTGTCAAAACATATCTATAGATTTGATTCTGTACATAAATTTTCAAGAATCCTTGGTGAAAGGAGAAAAACTTTCTCAACAAAGAACAAATAGAAATAGGAAAGCTTATATCAGGACCTCAAAATTTGGAGGGAGATTTAACTTTCCTTGAAATCCAAAAGTAGGACCCGCTAATTTGTTATTTTATGTATAATTAAATGATTAGCATTAGCAGAATTCTATCATGTAATCAATTTGTTATATTACTGTGTAGCACAGTGAGCAGGACATTGTGGATGCTTAAATATTTATTGAATAAATCCATTATTCCTAATTTTAATTAAATATCTTATGCTATATATATCCCTTGAGTTTGTTTCAAACAATTATGGAGTTCTAATGATATTTGAAAAAAAAAAATTACGCCTTAATAGTAATTTTTTTCCATTTACTTCTACCCTTAGCTATTAGAAAATAAAACTCAATGATTTTTTTTTAATAATGTAGGAGGAAGGTGAATTTAAATTGTACTATTAGAGCAAATTTCTAACCATAAAGAGCCCTGTTGTTATTTTCATTTGCCTATTGACAAGTTTCTAGATTCAGTGCTTTTTCTGGGAAAAAGGAAAATTGCATGAAGCCAAAGAAAAAAATAAGGCTTTCAAATGAAAAGATTTTTTTTCTCATTCTGTCTTCTGTGTAGGTAATTGTATTAATGCCTTCTAGAGTTATCAAAATGCCCTTATTTTAACTAACTTCTCATTTGAGAAATTATAATTTGTTACTCACTTTGGGTTAGTAAGCAAGTACCTAAGTCTCTGATTTCTCTAGTTAATCCTAGATGTTGGGAAATGACCTCTTAAGACAGGGACTTCTTGTTTTCTAACCTTGGAAGAGTCTATTTCTTCTGTCTCTACTTTCTGGTGCCTTTATTCTTTTAGCTCCATATGCCTGCCACAAAGAAAAGACTTATGGCTGCTATCTTTGGTTGTTTTATAGGAAATTAAATTTTTCTTTTTGGGGGAGCAAGGAAGGGGAAGAGATTGGTGTTTTATTAATAAAGCTAATTTCTACACTTAAAAAGTACTTAGAGAGCTTCGTTTTTTAAAGCTACCATCCTTCCTTCAAAAGGAAATAAAGATTTTCAGTTTATTTCAAAGTTTGATTTGAAAAAAATTTATTTTTCTCTTATTCCCATTTGTGAATATTCTTAATTTATAGATTAGCTTGGTTAGCTTGCAAGTGCATTGAAGGTAATCAGTGATTCTAAACTTGTAGTGCTTATCATAAAATTCCATCAGTTTTACTTTGAATATTACGAAGGATTTAGGAGAGCAAAAGTTGATTACTTTGGAAATGTAAACAGCTTAAACCAGGATTGTAAAATCAGAAGCCTGATATGATTACAGGTACATGAAAAGAGTTGGTTATTCATATCATTTGTTAATGCTGGGAGTGAATTTTGAGAATGAAGATTTAGTGTCATGTTAGAGTTCTAGCACAGTAAATTTATTGTTGCTGGTCAGTGAGTGAATGTGCCATTTTGCTAAGACATGGAAACTTAAGGTAACTGCTGGAAATCCAGATACTGAAACTCTTCTAGCATATCCACCCTTGAAAGCAGGTTGGTATGAAGAGCCAACTGTAATGACATGGACTTGAGCCAGAGTAGTACGCATGAACCTTTGGGGGATTAAAAAACTTGCTCTGCTGCTACAAAAAGCTTTTATCCTAACAAATATAACATATCCTTGTTTTAACAGCATATTACATTTATGTAGTGTGGTTTTATAATTAGTCTGAAAATTTCTACAAATGATAGGTATATATACTTAAAGGTTTGTGAAGTTTTTGTGTTTCCTTTTTTTTTTTTTTTAAATATGAAGATCCTAGTTTGTTCCCTAACTTAAAAAAAAAAAAAAAAATCTCAGTTTTAAGCTTTTGCATGGCCTAACAGGTCTTGTGTTGGAATTCAAATGGCATTTGGTTAGGTGATTGATTACCATGATTTGAGCACAAAAATCAAGGTTTTACCTTAAGAGTAGTCAAAATATAGTGATGGGATAGTGCTTAGAAATTATGTGAAATTTATTTTAAATTTATGTCCCACCTGTGTGACAAAACATTTGAGTAGCTGGGAGTTGGCATATTGATAGGAGCTAACCAAGCTAAGTTTAAAACAACGGATAATTTTACTTAGCTCTTTCTTTTGTTTAGATAGGCACTACTATAAAATCTATGTATTTGTTCAAAATCTTGTTAATAGCAAAGATTAAAAATCCTGGATTGGATTTGGGATGAAAAATATCAGTGTTTTACATATTAGTTATTTACTTTTATTTTTTTGTAATAGCCTTTTTTTCATTTCTAAATTCTTGTCTGGTGGTTGGTTATTCTTCTAAATCTATAGTTAGGGAAACATAAGCTATGAAAGAACCATTGTAACTATGATCTGAGATTAGAATTTGACTCTCCAGGTGACCTATTGTAGGTCAGTTTTGTGTAAATTAAAGCTGTGTGACCCCAGAATCTACCTTTATTTTTAAAAAATGTGATGGCTTTTTAGAATACATCAAGGAATATTTACATGCATCCTATTTGGTTGTGTTCTAAGAAATGCATTAATTTGGAATGAAATGGTGGAGTTCTCGAGAATTGGCAGGAATTTTTGAAAATTTTTGTTTTAAAAGTTACAAAAATAAATAAAAGGAATTAACACTGTATTTTAATTAGTTTGTTAAAATTTGCATTCTCTGTCCCTTTGGTCTGACTTGAAAATATAACCCCTCCCCTTATCCAGCAGCTACTTGAAATAAAAGTGATTTTAAGATGCTAGAACTGTTGGTGATCATATTTTAGTACCGTGATTTTTGTTGTTGTTTTCATTCAGAATTTAAAATTGATCGCCTGTAAGTACATGCCATTTGATTTAAAGGTACTTCTCCTTGACTCAAGAAAGCTTAAGTAATGATGACTTTTGGAAGCTTTGGGAACTTGGCTGAAGTTTTGGGTCTGATGTGCCCTGTTTGGTAATGTTGGTTATGTAAAAGATGTCTCATATTGATTTTCAGATGCATAATTTATCACATTTTAATATCAAACTGGGATGTGTCTTGAATTGGTTGTGGTTTTAGAAACATGAATAAAAAAACTTCTAGGGATGCCTGGGTGGCTCAGTTGGTTAAGTGTCTGCCTTCGGCTTAGGTCATGATCCCAGGGTCCTGGGATCAAGCCCCGCATCTGGTTCTCTGCTCGGCGGGGAGCCTGCTTCTCCCATTTCCTCTGCCTGCTGCTCTGCCTACTTGTGTTGTTAAATAAATAAATAAAATCTTAAAAAAAAGTCTAGTTTTTGTCTGTTACAAAAAAAATTGCCACGAATATTCAAATACAACTCTTTTTTTGTGGACATATATTGTAACAATAAGAACCAGTGGTTTCATGGATATGTTTCAAAATTTAGTTTACGAATTTAGTGTTTGTTAGAGTTTGCTTAATGTTATTGAGTACATGAGAGTTAATTACTACCGTCAAAGTCCTTAATAGGTGTTTTGGGTTTGTGACCCTTTTCCATCAGTGGCAAAAAGAGGTAGATGCCCTTAGTCCTCCTATTTTATGGTTTAGATTGTGGTATAAAATTTATAGATCTTGGGGCACCTGAGTGGCTCATTCGTTAAGCATTGGACTCTTGGTTTTGACTCAGGTCATGATCTCATGGGTTGTGGGGATTGACCCACTCCTCCCCCCATTGGGCTCTGTGCTCAGTTGGGAATCTGCTTGAAAGATTCTCCTTTTGCCCCTCCTCCACTCCTTGGTCTCTAAAAATAAATAGATCTTTAAAAAAATTTATAGCTTTCATAATTAGAAGTGTAGTTTTGGGCAGATTACACTCTCCATGCATGAGTTTCCCCTCTTTAATTAAAATGGGGTTAAAAAATACTTACCTTTTATAATGTTTCTATTAGGATTATGTGAAAAATGAACATTTATTCCTCAGTACGTTATTCCTTTGATAATTATTAATTGTTATTAACTAGTATACCTGCTTTTTTCTCTCTAACTGCTTTCATTTTTGGATTTTTTTAAAGATTTTATGTATATATTTGAGAGAACGTGAGAGAGAGAGAGATCATGAGCAGTGGGGAGGGGTAGAGGGAGAAGCAGACTCCCTGCTGAGCAGGGAGCCCGAGATGGGACTCGATCCCAGGACCCTGAGATCATGACCTGAGCCAAAGGCAGATGCTTAACCGACTGAGCCACCCAGGCACCCTGGGTATTTTTTGTTCTGAAAATAATACTTTTAACACTAGTGCTGTATTCTAGTTTTAAGTTACTCTTTCTGATTTAGACTTGAATATCAAAAAGCTGTGTGTTTTTATTTTTTTAAAGATTTTATTTATATATTTGACAGAGAGATAGCGAGAGAGAGCGAGCAAAGAGCCTGATGTGGGGCTCAGTCCCAGGACCCTGGGATCATGATCTGAGCAGAAGGCAGATGCTTAACTGACTGAGCCACCCAGGTGCTCCGAGCTAATATTTTTAGTAAATTAAGTTAAATGGAAACTGAATCAGTTTAGCAGTGTGATCCAATAAGGACTTAGATAATTACTGTTTGGATTAGAAAGCTACAGGTCTTTTAGTAGGTTAGGTGGATATGTAAGGTATAAAATATACAGTATCTTTTTTTCCTAGAATATTCAGAATATAATTAATTATGATTGCTTAAACAGGTTCCAGCAACAGATAGAAATGCTTTGAGTTCACTCTGGGGGAAATTGGCCTCTGAAATCTTAATGCAGAATTGGGATGCAGCTATGGAAGACCTTACACGGTTAAAAGAGACCATAGATAATAATGTGAGTTACATTTTTCCAGGGTGATTTTCTGAAATTTTTGTGTATCCTTCATACTTTCTGATAAGGAAAACACTGTGTACTTTTTAAAAAAAGGTGGGGCTGGGGGAGGGTGGAATGGAAGGAAGGAAGGAGTGAGGGATGGAGGGAGGGAAGAAGGGAAACAAAAATGTTCAGATTAGCTTTTGTTGACGTAAAAATCACAGTGAATTAGTGGGGTGACTAGTTTCACTGAATCTCCCTGAAAGAAACTGTCAAATTTTTTTTGGCTCTTAGAGAAAAGAACTCAAGTTTTCATCTCTCTTATAACTATTGCACCTTTTTTATTTGTACAGTGAAAATGGCATAATACTATTAGTGCCACCTCAGTGATAGGTCCTCAATAAAGTCCTATGTAGAAGATGACAGTTTTCACTTATAATTATGTCTAATAAAACAACTTATGGAGTATTTAGTTCAGTCCTTTTAAAATGTTTTCTGGTATGAGTATAGTTTACGGCTTCTATAAAAATGGCTTAGCAGACATTATTGAATCTATTTCTCAGAGCAGGGAGGTAATTTCTAATGTTGAGGTTAGTGCAGAGGGTCTAGGGGATAGGACTTAGATCCTAATGGCCATAGATCATGCCTCAGAAGGTTCTCATTTTTAACTAAAATTCGGAGATCAGCTATGTTTATTCTCTTGCCTCTTTCTCATATATTAAGATTTCCTATGTATGTATTTTTTAACCCTGTAGTCTGTGAGTTCTCCACTTCAGTCTCTTCAGCAGCGAACATGGCTCATCCACTGGTCTCTGTTCGTTTTCTTCAACCACCCCAAAGGGCGTGATAACATAATTGATCTCTTCCTTTACCAGCCACAGTAAGTTATTTCACTGTATAATTCTGGCTTTCGTTATATGAAATTACATGGATTTTTTTTTTTAAACTTAAAAATGCACTTCTCTCTAACATTTGAATTTGTTGTCAACCTTTTTTTTTCCCCCTGCACGTGGTAGATTAGCTTATTAATTGAAAAAGCTTCCGTGGGGCGCCTGGCTGGCTCAGTTGGTTAAGCGTCTGCCTTTGGCTCAGGTCATGATACCAGGGCCCAGGGATGAGCAGCCCCACATGGGGCTCCCTGCTCAGCAGGGAGCCTGCTTCTCCCTCTGCCGCTCCCCCTGCCTGTGCTCCCTCTCTCTCTCAAATAAACAAAATCTTAAAAAAAAAAAAGAAAAGAAAAGAAAAAGCTTACACGTAACTCTAGTAAATTATTTGAAAAAAGCATACTTTAAGCCTGTTGAAGTGCTATTTAGTGTGTTTCCTGTGGCAGCAGAATAGGCATCATGTAGAATCGCATGGTTCTACCTTACCCTAGAAGAACTAAATCAGAATTTCCATCTTAACAAGATCCCAGGTAATTAATATATTAACTAAAGCTTTAGAATTAGGGCTCCAGGCCAAATTACACGGAAGAAATAAATACATCCCAGAATCCTTTATATCATTGCTCAGTTATCCAACTTTTGGTGCTGAGAAATTCACTATGAACTAGACTATTCTATTGTTAGCTACAAATCATTTTTAAAAATTTATTTTTCTGTTTGAGCTTAAGTGCCTTTGAATCTTATTTCTTATTTGGTTAGAACAACAGAAAACAAAACTGCTTGGTGGAAACACTTAGATATTTGAAGATAATTTTTCTGTATCTCTTCCTTCAGGCTGAATATCTATGGTTTTATCAAGTGTGTAATTTTTCAGACTTTTTAGTATTTTGGTTGCCCTCGTTAGATAACTGCCAGTTTATCCACAGTCTTCTCAAAATACGGATCTTTAAAATTCTAGGATTGTTACTTGAGTTTTATGGATTACAGGGGCAATGTTAGCTTCTTGACCTGTATGTGTGCTTATATAAACATAGTTCAAGATTGGAGTAACATTCGCATTTCCTACATGGTGTGGCTTATATTGACTATATTGTTAGCTAAACTTCATATAAACATCCTTGGGCCATACTTTTGTTATATGTTAACCTAAATGAAGATATAGTTGTTACATTTCACTTGATTTCTGCTTATTATTTTCTGTCAAATTATGATTTTCATATTTTTCTCTAAAATGCATATATATTTTAATTTATAAAGGTATAGCTTAGAAATAGATGGTGTAATACTTTTCTGAATTAAAACATCAGTGAAGATTGAATAACCTGTTTTTAAGTTGTTTTGTAATTTCCAAAGTCTTGAAAATAGTATCTATGGCAATATTTTTGGATAAGTTGATAGGATATTCTAAACTGAGTCACATAAATAAATGTGACTTTAATAAGTGTACTTTAATAAATGTACTTTAAATGCTCATTTTAGTAAGATTTTTTAAGACTCTAAAATATTTGACCTCTTCAGTGAAGTTGTTAACATAACAGCACTTGGAATTTAAAAGAAATTAAGTTATTAGTGGTAATACAGATCAAAAATATCCAGCCAACTGAGAAATGCCAGTAACTTTTTTTATGGAGAATCAGGGAACCATTTTTAAATGGTGTATATTCTGTTTTCTGCATTAAATGCTAAATATTCCCCTGAATCTGGTAAAAAGAAGCAGTCTTAACAGAAATATTAACATTGCAATGTAAGTTCAATATTAATGTATTTAGTCAGTATTTTAATGACATGGTGACCTAGTATGTTAAAATCAAACATAGGCAGAGGAGTTTTTGTAACAGGATTGTTTTTCTTTCCTTGAAAAAAGAAAAAAACAACTACATGGCATTAGGTAAGATAAAAGACAATATGGTCTTTGCATCCCATTTTAAATATAAATGATAAGAGGTGAAATTTTATAATTTACATAGCATTGTATTTCTTTTTTTATTAGAGATATTTTATAGTACTTAAGTATGCCTTCTAGATTCACATTATTCACTAATATATACATAATAGCCTCATTCTAAGCTGTTATTCCTTAAGCACAACCTGTTTGTGGGAAATTCACTGTTAAAATTGTATATATACAGTTTTTAAATTGTATTTGGTATATATTTTACTGTTTGCTGAATGCCATGATAAATTGTTTATAATCTGAAAAGTTACATAAATCATTGTCTGTATGTTGAATTAAGTAAAAGGCTAGTGGGAAGGATTTAAAAAACCAAAAACAATTGTACACTAAAATGAGATCCTACAAGGGTGTCATACTTGGTTCTGGGCTTTAGCATGGTAAACTCAGCAACTTTATTTGGCAGTATCTTAAAGGTAGATTTATGAAGAACAAAGCTGAACCAGCTTCCGAAAAACTGATTTATAAAACCAGAATGCCATCAGTAATTCATAATGAGGAGTGTAAGTGGTAGGAGTGAGTTTCTGATTCAGATTACAGGGGCAATGTTAGCTTCTTGAGGAGGAGTCTGTAAGTTTCACACATAGGAAGCCATATAATAAAGAGAAGATTCCTTGAAGAGTACTTGGAATCAGAATGGAAAGTTAATTTGTGACTGGACTGTTAATGGCACCATCAGGTTAAGCTGGCCTAACATATGTATCTTCACAGTAGGACTGTTCTTGCACTAGGACCAGATGATGAACATTTTTTGATTTGTCACCCTAAACATTTGGATGGGCATTTCTGAGATTTGCTTTTTTATTTCTCTTTTCATAATTCCATTTCAGATCAGTACTTCTCACTGTGTTCCTACTCCCATCCCCCATTCTGATTTAAATATGTTAATGTCTTTTATCAAGTTCTCAAGTCTTCCTGATCTGGGAGCTTTCTCTTATCAGAGAGTAAATTGATTAATCTCTTTCTGCTGTGGTACACTTTTTATTTAATCTTCTCAGGGCAGTGATTCTTGAGAGGTATCCTTTGAGAAGTACTTTTATGCAACCATTACATTTTAGAAGAGGCTTTTTTATTTGTGATATTGACAATTACAATCTCATGCAATAGTTGAGACACATCAATATTGGATGAATCTGGAGTATCCAGGAAAATGACTAATAAATCACTGCGAGAAATTTGGGAATGTTGGTTAGTAAAATAGCTACATACCTGTCTTTTATGTTAAACTATCTATGCCTCTTATAGAAAAGGTGTTTTCTGAGAATTTTAAAAAAGAATAAGGATATATTTCTCAGTATTTATGGACATTAACCAAACATTCATTCAAATGAAAAGAGATTAAAAATAACACTAACGTTAGTATTTTGTCTGTGTCCTGATTAATAAATTCTGTAAGATTTCTTAAGAGTTGATTAATGCCCCAAAATCAGGTGTGGGAGGAAGAGCCTATTCGGAATGTGCAGATTGGACCCAGGCATTGGCCTGTTAACACCTGGCTGTGATCCTGACACTTAGGGGATGGGTTAAGGATAAGAACAGCTCCTCCTGAAGTAAGCCATAGGAACCATTAGGAATTGGCTTTCCATGGTACTACTTACTAGTAGGCCCACTCGTCTGTGTTTTTTGCAGTTACATATGTATTTAGAAAGGAATATTAAATTTAACAGGCTCTTTGAATATTTTCAAGTAATGAAAAGAAGCATGCAAACAAGAAAAATAAAAGTATTCAAACCCACTGTGAAAATTCTGTAATACAATACAAGAGGGGAACAAGATGCATCAATTCCTGACAACCTTATGGCTTATATGAAGTTTTTTTTTTTTTTTAAAGATTTTATTTATTTATTTGACAGAGAGAGACACAGCGAGAGAAGGAACACAAGCAGGGGGAGAGGGAGAGGGAGAAGCAGGCTTCCCGCGGAGCAGGGAGCCCGATGCGGGGCTCGATCCCAGGACCCTGGGATCATGACCCGAGCCAAAGGCAGACGCTTAACGACTGAGCCACCCAGGCGCCCTGGCTTATATGAAATTTTAAAGGCATATAGAATATGTTTATTAATTAGTAGAACCATTTGTTATGGATACTAGAAATACAAAGGTAGTTCTGTTCAGATTGCAGAAAGTGTTAAGATAAAAATCAAACTGGGGTGCCTGGGTGGCTCAGTGGGTTAAGCGTCTGCCTTTGGCTCAGGTCAGGATCCCAGGGCCCTGCTCATCAGGAGTCTGCTTCTCCCTCTCCCTTTGCCCCTTCCCCCACTCATGCTCTCGCTCGTGCTCTCTCTCTCTCTCTGAAATAAATAAAATCTTTAAAAAAAGATAAACTTTGCAAAAGGTAAAAAATGCAAAAAAGTAGGTTATTTTAAAAAACTTAATTCCAGTATAGTTAACGTACAGGGTTATATTAGTTTCAGGTGTACAATATATTGATTTCAGCAATTCTGTACATTTCTCAGTGCCCATCACAGTAAGTGTACTCTTAATCCTCTTCACCTGTTTCAAACATGCCCCCACCCACCTCTCCTCTGGTGACCATCAGTTCTCTATAGTTAAGAGTGTTTTTTGGTTTATCTCTTTTTTTCCTTTGTTTCGTTTCTTAAATTCCACATATGAGTGAAATCATGGTATTTTCTTTCTCTGAATGACTTCACTTAGCATTATATTCTTTAGATCCATCTATGTTGTTGCAAATGGCAAGATGTCATTCTTTTTTATGGCTGAGCAATATTCCATTATATATTTATATATATATATATATATATATTTTTATCTTCATCTGTCAATGGACAACTTGGGCTGCTTCCATAATTTGGGTATTGTTAATAATGCTGCAATAAACAAGGAGTGTGTTTATCTTTTCAAATTAGTTTTTTCGTATTCTTTGGGTAAATACCCAGTAGTGGAATTATTGGATAATATGGTAATTCTATTTTTAAGTTTTTGAGGAATCATTATACTGTTTTCCAGAGTGGCTACACCAGTTTGCATTCCCACCAACAGTGCATGGGGGTTCTTTTTTCTCCACATCTTTGCCAACAATTGTTGTCTCCTCTGTTTTTGATTTTCGCCATTCTGACAGGTGTGAGGTGATACCTCATTTTGATTTTGATTTGCATTTCTCTGATGAATGATGTTGAACATTTTATGTTCTGTTGGTCATATGTATGTCTTTGGAGAAATGTCTCTTCATGTCTCTGGCCAGTTTTATATTATTTGTTGTTGTTGGGTTTTTTGTTGGATTTTTTTGGTGTTGAGTTGTATAAATTCCTTATATATTTTGGATACTAACCTTTTATCAGATATGTCCTTTGCAGATGTCTTCTCCCATTCACTAGGTTGTCTTTTAGTTTTGCTGATTGCTTTCTTTGCTGTGCAGAAACTTTTTATTTTGATGTAGTACTTTGCTTTTGTTTTTTTTTCCTTGCCTCAGGAGACATATCTAGAAAAACTTTGCTATGGACGATGTCAGAGAAATTACTATCTGTGCTCTTTTCTAGGATTTTTATAGTTTCAAGTCTCATATTTAGGTCCTTAATGCACTTTGAGTTTATTTTGTATATGGTATAAGAAAGTGGTTCAGTTTTTATTTTACATGTGGCTCTCCAGTTTTCCCAATTCCATTTATTGAAGAGATCATCTTTTTCCCATTGCATATCCTTGCCTGCTTAGTCAAAGATTAATTAACCTTATATATGTGTTTTTATTTCTGGGCTGTCTGTTCTGTTCCATTGATCTCTGTGTCTGTTTTGATTACTACAGCTTTGCAGCGTATCTTGATATCTGGATTCTGATACCTTCAGTTATGCCTTCTTTTTCAAAATTGCCTTGGCTATTTGGGGTCTTTTGTGGTTCCATACAAATTTTAGGATTATTTGTTCTAATTCTATGAAAAAGGCTATTGGTATTTTGATAGGGATTGTGTTAAATCTGCAGATTGCACATTTTAACAGTATTTGTTCTCCCAGTCCGTGAGCATAGAATATCTTTCATTTGTGTTGTCTTCAGTTTCTTTCATTAGTGTTTTATAGTTTGCAGAGTACAGATCTTTTGCCTCTTCGGTTAAGTTTATTCCTAGGTATTTTACTATTTTTGGTGCAATCATAACTGGTATTATTTTATTTCTACTAGTTTATTAATAGTGTATAGAAATGCAGCGGATTTCTGTAAATTACTTTTTTATCCTGTGACCTTACTGAATTCATTTATCAGTTCTAGTAGTTTTGGAGTGGAATCTTTCGGGCTTTCTATATTTAGTGTCATGTCATCTGCAAATAGTGAAAGTTTTGCTTCTTCCTTACCAATTTGGATGCTTTTTATTTCTCTTTCTTGTCTGATTGCTCTAACTAGGACTTCCAGGACAATGTTGAATAAAAATGTTGAGTCCACATCCTTATCTTGTTCCTTAGGGGGAAAGCTCTTAAGTTTTTCACCATTGAGTGGGATGTTACTTGTGAGTTTTTCATATATTGTCTTTATTGTGTTGAGGTGTGTTTCCTCTAGACCTATTTTGTTGAATGCTTTTAACATCAAATGCTTTTCTGGCATCTATTTAAGTGGATCATATGGTTTTTATCCTTTCTCATATTGATGTGATGTATCATGTTGATTGATTTGTAAATATTGAACCATTCTTGCATCCTAGGAATCAATCCCACTTGATTGTGCTGAATGATTTTTTTGTATTGTTAAATTTGGTTTGCTAATATTTTGTTGAGGATTTTTGCATCTATTTTCCTCAGAGAGGTTGACTTGTAGTTCTCTTTGTTAGTAGTGCCTTTATCTGATGTTGGTATCAGGGTAATGCTGGCCACATAGGACATATTTGGATGCTTCCCTTCCTCTTATATTTTTTATGAATAATTTGAGAAAAATAGGTTTAAATTTTGGTAGAATTCACCTGTGCAGCTTTCTAGTGCTGGACTTTTGTTTGCTGGGAGTCTTTTGATTACTGATTGAATTTCAACGTTCGTAGTTGGTAAGATTTGCATGGGTCTCTTGTGATGGGAGCCTGGAGCCACTTGAGAAAACTCCTGCTGCAGGGCTGGAGGGGATGGGTATATGGTGCCAGCTTGGTCCTAGCTGGTCTGTCGTGGGAGGAGATCTGCAGCCTCTTGGGAGGGAAGCTGAGAGGGGTTGGAAGGGGTGGGTTTTCAGAAGGTCAGGGGGTGGCCAGTGAGGATGAGTAGTGTCAGGAAGGTTTGTGCATTGTCTACTGTGGGAGGAGACCTGGTGCCAACTCTTGGCTGGAGAGGGTGTGTCCACAGGAGAATGTGGGGGTGTGGTGCCTTGTTAGCAAGCTAGGTGGAGAGTGTTCGCTGCACTGGTTCCTTGCAGGTACCCAGGTATCTGAAAGGCAAGGGAAGGAAATGGCGCCTGCCACCTCTTTTGTTCTGGGAGAAGTCTTCCAACAGTCCCTGCCCCTCCAGCATAGGCTTTGAGATTAGTAAACAGATCTCCCTCCTGCATACCCCAGGTATTTTTTCAAACTGCTGCTTTTATGGCTTTATCTTCTAGAGGCTGTTTTTTGTGCTCTTTAAGGGTGACGACTCAGTTTCCCTCCCTTTTGGCTCTCCCAGAGCCACACACTGATTTTAAAGTTCCAGGTGTTAAGCACTGATGTAACAACTGATGAAATTCCATGCTTCTGGTTTTCAAAGCCCAATGTTATAAGTATTTGTCTTCCCTGTTTGCGCTTCTGTGCCTGGGGTGCTTGGCATGAGGTTCCTTTTCTCTTCCCACTTCAAGCCCAAGGCATCCCTGTTTTATGAACAGTCCCTTTGGTCTTTTTAGCTCCCACCCACATCTCTGCCCTTTCTACTCACTTCATTGCGGCCTCTTTTTTACATTGGGCCGTGGAGAGTCTGTTCTGCCAGTCCTCAGGTTGTTCTGTGGGTTATTTACACTGTCGTGGGTGTTACTTAGTTGTATCCATAGGATGAGGTGAGCTTAGGATCTTCCTACTCTGCTGTCTTCCCCAGAACTCCTCCTAAAAAAAGATAGATTTTTAAAAAAATTTTAAGGTAAGATAGAGGTTCATGGTCATAGAAATATAATTAAAGTAACAACTTAGAATTAAGACTATTATGAAGCTATTCTAGATTAATAGATACAATTCATTTGTAATTCCATGGTTCATACACAAAAAAGACAATACCTTTTGCCATTTAAAATCTAATAAGTTTAAAAATATATAAATTTTATAGATTGTAGTTTCTGGACAGAATACATTAAACCTAGAAATTATTCGAAGTCTTAAAAAGAACTGAATCGAAGAAGAGAGTGTTAATAAACAAAATTTTGTGAAAGCAACACTCAGATTAATTCATAGCCTTGAGTACTTATTCAGCTTTTAAAACCTTGATTGAAAGTACAGAAAAAAACAACAAAGGCAGTGAAAATTAGCAATATAAAATGTTGAAATTACTAACATTAAAACTGTTAATTTCATTTCAAGAATGAAGAGAGAGAAATGAAAATGGCTTTATATGACAAGTGATATAATAAAATTACAAGGAATTCTATGTATACTTGCACCATATTCTCCAAAACCTGAAATGCCCTAGGTGACACAAGTTGTTAACCTTATCAGATCAGTGAAGTGAGGAAGGAATTTTGAGATGTTTTTGTTTTGTTTTGTTTTTCAGTGATTCCACTAAAAGGACTCTGGGTTCTGATCGATTTATTGCTCATTTTGGTGCATTAGAGAACGTATGTGTATAGAGAGAGATTGTCTTCATTTATCTTTGTAAGGCAAATAGGATATTGGAGTATCCAAAAAGAGCTTTGCACTCCCTCCAAGACCCAAATTAATATAAATACAGAGAAGCTATTGCATGTTTATTAAAAAAGAAAGTAGACATTAAAATTATCTTTGGAATGTAATTGTTAGAAGTGAATGGTCCTTAAACTTTTTGGTCTTAGAACCCTTTCATACTATGAAGAATTGTTGAGTGTAATTTTGTTTGTGTTGGCTAAATATATTATCTATACTGTATTAGAAATTAAAACTGGGAAAATAAAAATATATTTGATAATTGACAAGTAGTAAATTGATTATAGTTGACTTTTTTTTTTTTAATAACTTAAAAACAAAAATTTAGTGAGAGCAGTGACGTTTTACATTTTTGCAGACTTTTCAATTTCTGGCATAAACTAGATTTTCATACCTGATGTTATTTTGTCTGAAGGATATGAAGAAAACCTAGCGTTACACATACATGTAGTTACAAAAGAGCTGTTTTACTAGCCTTTTTAGATAGTTGTGAATATTCTTTTTTGGTAATCCAACAAAACAAGTAGTAGTACTTTAAAGGTTATTATTAAGTGGAATCTGAAACTTTATTCAGTTTTTTGGATCTAAACTATACTGGTATTCTAAACTATAGTGGTCAGTCTTGCACCTTAGTGGATCTTGTACCCATGCCCTTATAATTATCATGCATTGGTTGTTTGGGAAATCTTGGATCCGTGGGTTATTCAGGTATTCCAAATATGTTGACATACATAAAATACCCAAAAAATCACCTATCTGTATCACCACTAAACCCATTAGAAAAGGCTTAACGTATTGGAAAGTAGTCAAGCTCTTGGTGACAGATATTTTCCAAAATTCTACTTTTCATGGGAAAGGTCTAATTTTATCATTTTTTTTTCTTGAAGTTTAGGCTCACTTTATTTTCTAGAAAGTGTCTGCCAAATACCCAATTCTGAATAGCTTTGGTGTATCTGTCACTCATTGTTTCAAGTAAAAATAGTGTTCTGTGAGAAAAACAGTTAAGCTTACAACTCAGTTGTACAAGTGCTTTTCCTTAAGATAACTGTGATACTGAAGTATATAGCAGAAGAGCATTATACCATTAAGTCACAGAATATTAAAAAGATTAGTATGCAGGAGTTGAAATTTTTTTTTAATTAACAATCTGTACTGCTAATCAAGGGCAGTTGAAACTTGCTTTATTTATTTTTTTTAACTGCAAGAGTGTGGTAGTGAAAAAAAACAGTGACTACTACTAGTATAGAATGATGCCACTGTCCTGATTTGTTCTAAGGTACTCAAAATTTCATTTATTTGTTTGTTTACAATTCAGTGAATTTTAGTAACTTTACCAGGTGTTGGCACCATCACCATAAATCAGTTTTTGAACATTTTCAACTGGCTACTAAGAATCTTCATAGCCGTGGAACTTTTTAAACAGAAACAGCCTTTTAGCACAATGTGGAAAATAAACTACTCCAGTAGGATTACAGCTTTCATTTTTCACTAAAATATTGTGCTTACCCTTCTCTCTGTAAGGTTAGGTTACCATCAGTAGTCTCCCTCAATAGTAATCCCTTCATGGCTTGTTTTGAGTTTTGCTTGATTCTAACTTTTTTCATATGAGAATATACCCAGTTGGCTTGACAGATCATTGTTTCAGCCATTTTTCTAGATTGTATATTCTTCAAGCGGAGTAGCTACTAGAAAGTAGTAATTTGCATTTGTATGTCTACAATCAGTATGTGCTTTTCAGTTGTCTTTGATAAATGTAAAAATTGGTGAAGTTTTATTCTTCCTGCTTTCAATTTCTAATAGCACAGTAATACAGTTAAATGTAGTTCATTGAGTATATTAATTGATAAAATTGTGTTAAATTGACAGTTCATGTGGATTGTGGACTTTAGGATTTTTGTAAAATAAAAAAGTACTTTGTTGATAATTTATACTTTTGTCCTTGAGGTGAAAGTTCAGATGCCAGTGCAGGTTAAATAAAGTCTTAACATCATATATATTACCATTTCTGCCATAATTTATTCTGAATCTAAAATGGAGATGATTTATACATTTGAAAAATGTTGAACTTTTAAATGTAACATTATATAGAAGATAAGGTATCAGGTGTAAGAGAAGTGTTCATAGACTAGTAAGAAATGAGGCTTTGTCACCAAATGTTGATGCTATTAGAGAAAAGAATGCATTTGTAATACAATGCCCTAGTTATTACTCTCCATTGTAAAAAGATTGAAAGTTCAGTTTGAATTAAACACTCCTTTGAGTGTTTTCTAAATAAAAATAACATAAACACCCTAAGAAATTTCACGTTTTACCATTAATAGTCAGCTGGGTGGTATTCAGAAGTTGTCCTGACTGACCTTTCCATCTTTATTTTTCCTATTTTCTAATTGTTCCTGATAAGAAAACTCTTTTTCATGCAGGTATCTTACCTATTCTAGCTCAGGATGATGACCTTTAAGGTTTCCATCTAAAATAAAAATAAAAATTTGTCCTCTGATGTTCTGCTAAGTGTCCTGCATTGTTTTTTGTTTTTGTTTTTTTTTAGCCTGTCTTTCCAGAAATGCCCTTCTCTTTTTTTTGAACCTCCGTCTAAGCCTGCCTGTTTTTGAAGATCCAGTTCAGGTTTACTTTATCGTTCATGAAGTCCTGTATATTGTGCCTACTTTATATTTGATATTTAATTATTTAATGTCTTTAAAATAATTTATAATTGCTTTATTTTTCCTACTAGAGTATAAGCATATTTGAGGGCAGAATTTTTATTCTCTCTGTTCTTGTAGTATCTGGCACATGATAGATACTTAAATATTTTTTTATTTTGGGATATTCTGTGTTATCTTTTGATTACTGTATGATCTGACTTGCAATTAGAAAACACTGTAAAAAAGTTCCATAAAACTGTACAATTGAAGTGGGGTTGTACTAGAGAAAAAATATACTAAAACATTTTTAATTACCTATCATGAAATTATACCTCAGAACACAGTAAATATCAATGCTCTTATTTAAAAGAAAAAATAATAGGGATGCCTGGGTGGCTCAGTTGGTTAAGTGTCTAACTCTTGATCTCAGCTTAGGTCTTGATCTCAGGGTCATGAGTTCAAGCCCCATGTTGGGCTCCACACCGGGTGTGGAGCCTACTTTAAAAAAAAAAGAAAAATAATAAAGTTAGCTTCCAAAATAGGAGAGTTACAGCCTCTGTTCTTAAATAGTTTATAATCCAAACAAGTAATACAAGAAGTAGCCTAAGAACATATTTAACTAAGGACTGATGTATTGTGCATTATAAATACACAGTAGGTATAACAGCAACCAGTAAGATCTGGAAAAGTTAGAAGAGTCCAGTAAAGATGAAAATTGACCCTTAAATTTCGGTTGACAGGAAAGGAGATGGTAAGAAAGAAATAGAACAAAAGAGCACAACAGACGTGTAGACTGTTAAACCACATCTGTAGTTTTGCTTCTATTTGAACTAAAATAAAATATATCATCACTGATCCTACAAGATTGTGAACTAAGATAACTTCAAGTCACTTTTAATCCCCACTCCCCTTCCTTATGTAGTGATCTATGTAGATATACATACATAGGAAGGATCACTTCTGTTCTAGAAGGTAGGGAAGTCAGGAGCCATGGTAATGTTATATATTAGGGATCTGGACTGTGGGCTGAATCTGGCTCACTGCCTTTTTTCTTAAGGCCTGTGATCTAAGAATGGCTTTTACATTTTAAATGGTTGAAAAAGGGGCGCCTGGGTCACTTAGTTGGTTGAGTGTCTGCCTTGGGCTCAGGCCCTGCTCAGTGGGGAGAGCCTGCTTCTCCTTCCTCTCCCCCTGCCCCACTTGTGTGCTTTCTCTCTCTCTTGCTCTGTCAAATAAATAAAATCTTTTAAAAAAAATGGTTGAAGAAATTAAAAGAAAAATATTTTGTGACATGTGAAATATGAGACTACAGTTTCAGTGTCCATAAATTTTTATTGGAACACAGCCAGCTTCATTGATCTATATAGTGTCTTTGGCTGCTTTTAAGCTGTAAAGGCAGAGTTGAGTTGTGACAGAGATCATACAATGTTGCACTCTCGTTGACTCACACTGCTACTCAGTGCACTATGAATCCCAGTGATGCCATGCTGCAGTTACACCTGGCCAATGTTTCAAGGGACCTGTGTATTGCCATACTGCAACACTTTATTACCAGTATGTACTCATCATGTCAAAACAAGACAAGTAGACTTCAAATGTGCTTTTAAGGCACAGTGGAGTGGGGATTATTTTGTTTGAATTAGAAAGCAAAGCATTGAATTGACACCGTAGGTATGCTAAAAGAATGCAGTTTAATTCACATTGCAAGATTGTAATCACTCATTATAATACTCCAACTGACAGCAAAGCAACAATCAGAAAAATTAGAAATTTAAAACAGAATATCTCATCATATCAGAATTTCCTCACAAAAATTAATGAAAATGAGGCTCAAGCAGGCAAGTTTCTGAGTGGCTCTTATTTAGCCAGATAGGGAAAGCCATTTACCAGTGGTGATTCTAAATCATGTTCAGTTGCAGCAGCCAAAGAAATAATGTCCAGAAAAGATAAACTTGTTTAAAAATACCAGCTTTTTGGTGAGAACAGTTAGAGTTGAAGTTATCTGGAGCAACATCAATCGGTTAAAAAACAAGGCACATGATTTTTAGTGATTTTCCTTGGCTCTTGAGGAGTCAGCAGATGTTACCAATGTGGCTTAGTTGTTGATTTGAGGAATCATTGTTGGATTTGAAGTGACTAAAGAATATGACTTTATGAATAAGTAGTCTCTGTGGAACAGCTACAGGTGAAAATATTTTCAAAGTTGATAAAACACTAATTTAATACAACCTGAAGTGGAATCTGCTAAGATGTGTTAAAACTTGGTGGCAAATATGTATGGAGGGGAAAAAAAGAGGTTTTTCAAAGCCTATGGTTATTTGTTACATTATTCATCACCAGATACTTTGTGGAAAATACTTGAATCTGTGGTGTATTCTCTCTTTCTTTCCTTCTTTCCTTTCTTTCTTTCTTTCAGCGAGAGTGAGCAAGCAGGGGGGAGGGGCAGAGGGAAAGGAAGAAAGAGAATCTTAAGCAGGCCCCACACCCAGCATAGAGCCCAATGCATGTCTTGATATCACCACCCTGAGATCGTGCCCTGAGCCAAAATCAAGAGTTGGACGCTTAACTGCCTGAGCCACCCAGGTACCCCGTGTGGTATATTTTTGAACCATTTTTGTCAGCAGTGAACTTCTCTTGCTCCTGTGGACTTAACTGTTATCAGTCCATGAATTTTTGTCAGAAATAGAATGTCTTGGCTTTCTCTACTTAACAACAGTTGGGTGGCTTAGCAATGGCAGTTCCAGTGTGACTTTTTTTGAGCCTGGGGCAAGATTGAATTTTTTCTGAATAAGAAAAATTGCCCTCAAACATTATTATCAAGCCTTGGGTGGCTCTGGAAATTAACTTTTGCTGTACCTTGTTAATGTTTCTTAATTCACCCTAAAATTAACAAAACAAAATAGTGTTCATATGGAAAAACTATATTGCAGTAGTCACTTTGATGACAACTAACATAGCATGAATAACAAATAATGTCCAGCTGCTTTATATGTTTTCTGTTCTTTCACGTGGTAAAACAAGAAGGGAGACCTTCATTCCCACACAGATTTGTAGCAGATATATTTTTTCAAGCTCAAATTATAATTCCAGAGTTTTAGACCTCATTGTAAATACAAAGGAAATTTCCATATTTCTTTTTTTTTTTTTTTTAAGATTTTATTTATTTATTTGACAGAGAGAGAGAGAGAGACAGGGAAAGAGGGAACACAGGCAGCGGGAGTGGGAGAGGGAGAAGCAGGCTTCCCGCTGAACAGGGAGCCCGATGCGGGGCTCGATCCCAGGACCCTGGAATCATGACCTGACCCAAAGGCAGATGCTTAACGACTGAGCAACCCAGGCACCCAGAAATTTCCATATTCCTAAATTCACTTAACTGTGCTATTGAATTGGAAGTGATTTATATGCAGTGTAATGATACCCTAAAGGACAGTATCAAAAGAAGAATTTAACAGAGTTCTGTAATGCCTTCCAGGTGATAAATATGATAAATTAAAATCATATTTCTATCAATTGATATCAGTTTTTGGTAATACTAGGTTCATGAAAAACATTTACAAAGACTGAGTATGTAAATTTTCATTACAGAACAGCATTAACAGATAAATATTTGCAATAAATTTTAATGTTAGGATCTCTAACTTAGAATGCAATTAAGCAAAATTATCCCCAATAGATAAATGCTGTTCTTCTCATTAGTAGATAATTATAAAAAAAATCATACTTCACTATTAATATTTTGAGTTTTATCAATAAAATATTTTGGAAATTTGTTTTCTTTTCATACAAGTACCTGTACGATATTCTCAATTGTGCCTCCTGGCCTGCAAAACCTAAAATATTTATTATCTGGCCTTTTACAAAAGTTTTGCTAACACCTACCATATATTCTCAAAAAGAGTGGGATATGATTTCCCAAGAAGTTATCCTCCATTAAAAACAATGAAGATACATGTCATGCAGTGATATAAAGCTAGGGTAAGTAAAATATGTTTAACATCTTATACAATAAACTTAGTTTTTTAAATCATATGGATAAGTTTGAGTTCCAGAAATGCTTACTAAAATTACTTACTTCAGAATCAGTATTGAAAAACAGTCATCCTTTCTTGTGCTTGTACATGAGATCTCTGGCAAGAGAGTATTGAGACAAAGAAGTACTCTGAATGAAGATTGCAGTTTAAAAATTTCTGCCTGAAAATCAGGCTTAATATTTCAGATAATGAAACTTTTAGCTATCTATTTAGTTATTTTTTTCCTAGAAATTGGTTTATTCTTGAGTGTTGATTCTTTTTATTCCCTGCCTTGTTTAGAGGGAATTTAAGGGGGGACTAAATATTATTAATTGTTAGATTACTATCAGATTCTAGTGTCCTCTAAGGAGTTCAAACAACATTTTACGGAGAATCTACAATGTGATGAAATATAAAGATTTATTAATATCATAGTTTAGAAGAATTTGGAAGATAAGGTATCTGAGCTGGATCTTGAAGGATGGCTAGAGTTTAGGCTTTCAGAAGGATGTGTTTGGGAGAGCAGTCCATGTGGAGTGAGCTTTAAGTGAGAAAAACAGGAAGCAGTCAATGATGGTCTGGTGGGAGATGAAGCTGGATGGTACTTTGGGGTTTATATATTCAGCCAAGAGGAATGGACTTTATTGACATATATTTCCAAGATTGTCATAGTGCCTGACACTCAGAGGTACTTCTTGGATAAAAATTAGGGAGCTATTTAAGGAGTTGAGCAGGAGGAATACAGGATAAACACGAAATGACAGAGGGTGGCCAGCTGCTGATCATCAGAATAGCAGGATTTGTTAAATATTAGCAACGCCCCTGTTGATGTTTGTCTGACATATAATCCTTCCTTTCTAATTCCCAGTGCTACCAATTTAACCAAAGCCTTATAATACTGTAACAGTTTCCTTCTCCCTGTAGTTTTAAGTCTTTCATCCTCTGAATCTTTACTTAAGTGCCTCATTTATGATTATGATGACTGATTTGCACATAGAGGGTTTTCACACACTTTTTCCAAAAGGTGAATGACTGAACGCCATAGCTTAGCGGTCTTTTGGAACAGACTGACAGCATGTATAGGGGCCTTCCAAAATCCTTTTACTCAACAATAATAGTAGGATTATTTACCTCTGAACTGAGTCTTCCAATTCACTTCAAAGTGGGCAATATAAGCTGGCATTCTCTGCAGACTTCTGTTTTTTCATTTCTTTGGAGGAGATGGTCCTTATAATAATAATTCTTAAGTGTTTGCAGTCTTACGTTACTGAAGCAGCACAGTGTAATGGACTGTTCAAGTGTTTCTTTAAATCACATGTGGTTAATTACAGATTTATAGAAACTGGGTAAGTTATTAATATTAAATTTTAAAAATATTAAAGTTATTTATATTTTTACCTCAGGTATCTTAATGCAATTCAGACAATGTGTCCACATATTCTGCGCTATTTGACTACAGCCGTCATAACAAACAAAGATGTTCGGAAACGCCGACAGGTGCTAAAAGATCTTGTTAAAGTTATTCAACAGGTAAAAACTAAAATCTTTATTGTGTTTTAAAATGTGTCTAAAGTAGATCTAACATCTGTTTCTAGAGTAGGACTCTTAATTCTTAAGGTAAAAATGCTTTAAAAATAGGAGAAAGGATATATGCAGTATACATAGAGAAAGAGGAGCCCAGGATACTCATGGGCATTTACTCTAATTCCAAGATATACTTATGTTAGATGTGGTATGAATGAATACTGCTCTCTGCTGGGTGGATACTTAATATACATTGTATATTAGTGTTGCCTTTATTGCAAAGAGTGAAGGAGATTTGGAGCCTGGCACTGTTTGTTGGGAGATGGCTTACCTGCATAATTCCAGAGAAGTGATCTTTATGTAGGATACAATATTAATAGTCCCCAAGTTGTACAAAAGCTGCAGCCCTACTGATTGATTTTTTTTTTTTAGTGAGCTTCTCAGCAATAACTATGGGTTAGAAAAATAACTTAACTTATTTGACCTAAGAGTAAATTAAATATAAAAAGACAAATTCCGCAGTGTATGAATACCCTTATACTTGGGGATGTTCATCACTGTTTATTGACTATGGGAGACTTTTGTCAGTAGAGGAACTTGAAAGCCTTTGGAATAATTCTAGGATGAGAATTTAGAGAACTCAGTCTGGAAGGCATTATAAGCTTAAGGTATGGCCTGGAATCAGGATATAAGCAGTTGCTTCGAAAAGATGACACTAGGTAATTTGCTAGAAATTCATGGTAAGGGAGGAGAAAACAGGAAGATTGGGATATTCTAGGGGCAGTCTACCAAACAGTGTTGAATCTGATCCAACTTCACCTTTGACTTAATTCTACAGGAGTCTTACACATATAAAGACCCAATTACAGAATTTGTTGAATGCTTATATGTTAACTTTGACTTTGATGGGGCTCAGAAAAAGCTGAGGGAATGTGAATCAGTAAGTATGGATTTTTACTTATAAATTAATAACATTCTTTAAGGTTTGGATATTGTGAGAGTTAACTTGTAGTGTTTTATTAAAGTAATTGTATCAGAAACAATCTTAAAATGATTGTTTAGAAATGTGCTAGGGTAAAGACATTTTTAATGTTATTGCCATATGTGTATCCCTTTTGTTAGTAGTTTGTTAAAACATTGGCGACATTATAAATTCACACATATGCCCATAATTCTGTGTCTTATCCTATATGAGTAAATATGTGAAGTACTTCATATGTATGTATAAGATTGTATAGAATTGCACATACTAACTGATTCTCGATTTGTTTCATAAATGGGCCTATCTTCAGAATTTTTCACGTGATTGTACTTCACATTTGCTATAAACCAGTAAAGCTATAAGGGCATGAATTTTTTAACAGTAATGTCTTGTTGATTGGTAGAAACTAAAGCACCTTGGAGCAACTGAAAGAGTTTAGATTTCTGGGGTTTTTTTTCATGTTAGTTTGCAGAGTTTTAAGAAATTAAACTAAAAACTTACCTTTTAAATACATTTACCATATCCATGTTACTAGTTGTCAGTTTCATTTTTGAACCCAAATGTTAACACAAAATATAAAGAGTTTGTTGAAGGACTAAGATTTTACTTCTCTAAGGAGAAAATTATCATGTAAGTATAACTTCAGAGGTGATTTTCACACATTGGACAAAATATAAAATAGATTCCAATGTGATAATTTGTGTTCATATAGTTTTATTTATGTTTTGGTGTATATTTGTTAAATATACACTAATGAAGTTAAAATAATTCTCTTTTAATTATGATACCATCTGTGGAGTAGGAGCCACCCCTTGAATTTTTTTTTCCTTTGCTTATTTCCAAGTCTACTTCACAGAAATACGCATATTTTTAGTCTGTTATAACTATTTTAAGAAGCTAGAAAAGTTACGTTATCTACAAAGCATTTATGTAGGGTAATGGATAGGACAAAGCTACTTTGTCACAAGGTTGCTTAAGTCCTCAATAGAACAAGAAAACATGGCAGTGCTTACGGTTTTTTCTCGTAGCATTCATTTACTTCTTTAAATTGTTAGGGACTTGAACATAGTGTTCTAGAAAGTGCTGTGTGTAGAACTTGTGTGATATTAAGTAAGAGGATTGTAACTGGAACAACAAGTAAAGCACACAGGAAGTATTTTGGGTTACATTTTTGAAAATTGCTTGTCAGTGCTATTAATTTTTTTGTTATATTTTACATACATAGGTACTTGTGAATGACTTCTTCTTGGTGGCTTGTCTTGAGGATTTCATTGAAAATGCTCGTCTCTTCATATTTGAGACTTTTTGTCGCATCCACCAGTGTATCAGCATTAAGTAAGAACACTCTGATTTGATTTGTATTTTTCTACTTTTAAATTCCTGGAAATTTCTGTTGACTGTGAAATTATACTTAATAGGATTCCAGTTAATTGGATTTTTATTTTATTTCCCTTTGCTTTAGAAGAAAAAAAAAATCTGATAGTGATTTATAAAAATCCTAACTTTTGTTTTTATTTGGGGATGCTACAGACTCAGAAATACCTTCTTTAGTTCTATGTGTGTGGCATAGCATGATTTTTGAAAATGGTAACTTCAAGGCAGTATTATGATTGTCAGTTAACCTTTTAAAGAGTACTGTTATGCCCTATGTAGGGAGAAAAGAGAAATAGCCAGTTTTAGAATGGTTTCAACAGGAGTTCAAATAAGGAAGAAGTTAGCCATTAGTGAATCGGAAATACTGTTGAAAGACCACATTTGGTAATCATTTCAGTTAATTGAGTTTGTTTTATTTAATTATATATTTGAATTCTCATATAGTAAACTGTGACAGCCTAAAATGTTGAAACATGGAAAGTATGGGGAATTTCAATTGAAATTTTCTTTGTTGTGTGAGAAAATTATTGGCAGAAGAATTGTGAAACTTACATAACTTATTAGAAACTAATTTTACATACTAGAATGTGAAAAATAACTAGCGCCCTTTTGGCCACAGATGAGGTCAAACAGTAAATACGCTCCATAAATGTTTAAAAAATTACTTTAATGTTTGCCTCTTTGGAATTGTGTGTAGACCAGAATTTTTCTTTAGTGCCATTTGTTTTTTCTGAGGCATCCGCACTTGTTTGCCTAATTTTACTGGGTTGTTATTGAAGTGGTTTTTCAGAGTTAGAAGTATAGTGTAATCATGGGGCTTTTGCTATGGGAATTTAAAGCCTTGACCAGTTTTATTAGTACTTTATTACAGCTAGCAAACATATAATTTAAAAAATCTGATTCTCTTATAGAAACATGCAGATTCCTAATATGTCATTGGTTATGAAATAAAGAGATGAATTATATGTGGGATGCTAGTGGACAATAGATAACTGAATTCTTGCCTTTTTTTTTTTTTTTTTTTTTAAAGATTTATAATTCAGCCTTGTGAAAAACGGTTGCTAGTATTTTGGTTTTTCCTTGTGGACTTTCCCCCATTTCTCATTATAATATGGTCACTTGGGTGTTTTGTCTAGACCTTATTTAATTAACCCTGTTATGACCCTTTTGAAAGCAAATTCTCCTTTTTATATCTTTAGTACTTAGTATACTGACTCTGTACAGTATAGGTGTTCAATAAATATTTGCTAAATGAATAAATTTCTTTTCTTTGTATTAGTGAATTTGTATTTTCGTCCGTGATAATGGTTTTTCACTTTGGTGTTTGCTTCAGAGGTACTATGAGTAAGAAGGTTTGTTCCACTTCTGACTTGTTCCCTTTATAAATTCTGAGACCTTGTATTCATTATTTTATGTTTATGAGATTCAGTTTACCATGTTTAACAGTAAAATAAACTATTTGTCCTGTGTACTCAAGAAAGAAGTATAGCTCAAAGGAGGTAATAGAGTGGATAATGCTTCCAGAAGCTTATATGTGACTTTTATCATTATCTAAGAATTTTTTAAAGCTGATATCAGTGTCGTTTTATGTTTTTCTTTGATTGCTGTAGTTCTTTGATACCTGTAGTTTTTTGAAAGTTTTGGACAAAGTCTAAAGCATTTTCAGACTAACTAAAGTCCAGAAATCTTTTCTCTTTTCCAGTGATAGTGTTTCCCTTTTGTTTTAATTGTTTAAATGTTTTTGGCTTCCTGTGGAATGTGTTCTAACTAAGGAGATTTTGAATACATACATTAATGCATTTTCTTCAAATATTAAGAAAGATTTTTAGAGTTGGAAGAAATCTTTGAGAGTTTCTGATCCAACAGTGAACAGTTACTAAATCATCAACAGTAGGACTTTTTTCTGCAGTGGTGGAGATGTTTTTATATCTACATCGTTCAGTGTAGTGGCCAATAGTCATTTGTGGCTTTTGAGCACTTTAAATGTGGCTCAGGTTTCAAATTCTAGAACCATGGTTTTTAAATTGTGTGTGTATGTTAATAGCTTATTTTCAGATGTGGCATTATATATATATATATGTTTGTGTGTCTGTGTAAGTCAAATCAGAGCCCCTTCATGCTGTTTAGCCTATCTCTATTCGGCTTTCCTCCTGACAGCTGAAACACTTCTGTGGAACCCTAAAACTTCTGGAAACACCGTCTTCAAAAAAAAAAAAAAAAAGATCCAGTACAACTCCTTTGTTTTCTAGTGGTTTTGTAGCTCCTTATTTATAGCTGGGAAACTTAAAGACTCAGAGACATTAAGCTGCTTAGGTCTTATTTAATGACAGAGCCTGGACTAATAGGTTTCTGACATTCATTGTATTGTACCTCACTATAAATTCTCTCATTTTCATTGTGCACAATTGATATTTTTAGAAATACCAGATTTAGACTAATTTGTCATTAGTCTTTTCACTAAAAGCCAGAGGATAAAGATGGAAACCATAAGTCATTGTTTAACATTGTGTCTCAGAATCATTGTAGAGTTTTGTTTGTTTTGTTATACAAATACAGATTCCCTGAAGCCACCTCAGACTTTTTGGGTCAGATTTTCTGAGTATGCTCTGCTATGATGTGTAACAGAGCTACTATACTATACCTTCAGAGTGGTTATTCCAAAGCACATCCAGGATTAAGAACCTCCATCAGGTTGCCAATTTTTAGGCACACATTTACAGCCTGTTAAAGTAATGGAAAGAAAAATCAGTGATTTAATATTTTTAGTATATAAAGAATTAAGAAGATGGGGCAAAGCAGAATATATAGCTTCAGGTGAAAAAAGAAATACTCATCTTAGAGCAACAATGAGATCTCTGTAAGGTTCATTGGCAGGGGGGAGGTTGTTTCCAGTAGGACTTAGTCCAGGGTTTAGGATTTTGTTGTTGTTGTTTTCTTTGTTTTGTTGTTGTTTTGTTTTGTTTTTTTTTGAGAGAGAGAGAGAGCCCTTCCAAGTGGAGGGGGTGGGTGGGGAGAGAGAAACAATCTTAAGCAGACTGTGTGCTGAGCACGGAGTCCTCCAACACGGGACTCGATATCATGACCTGAGCTGAAACCAAGAGTTGGATGACCAACCTATGCCAACCAGGTGCCCCAGTTTTTCATTTTTTAAAGCTGTTTTAATGGGTTAGGAATATGGCTTAAAATAATGTTAGGTATTTAGGTTGGGTTTTTATAAATACAGAAAACATCTTCATTCAGACTCCAAGGATTTGAAATCTGTGATAATGACCAATCAAGTTTAATGTTTACCTTTAAACAATACATAGAAAAAAATCATTGTTCTATAAACCAGGTTTTTAAGCTAGCTGTACAGAACTTAAAACAATAGCAACTTAAAAACAATAGAGTTTCTGGCCTCACTGCAGACCTTCTGAATCAGAATCTCTGGAATCAAGGCTTGAGAATCTGAGTTTAAAGCTTCCCAGGTATAGTCAGCCTTGGGTAGAAACATTGCTCTAAATTAACGATTTGTAGTCCTCACAGCACATTAGCATCAATGGGAAGCTTTTAAAAAGAAATAAACAAAAATAAGGGATGACTGAGGGGTGCCTGAATGGCTCAGTCAGTTAAGTGTCAGACTCTTGGTCTCAGCTCAGGTCATGATCTTGTGGTCATGGGTTTGAGCCCTGTGTCAGGCTCTGCGCTGAGTGCAGTCTGCTTCAGATTTTCTCTCCCTCCCCGAGTGCTATGTGCCCTTCTCAAATAAATAAAATCTTAAAAATACATACATATATACATACATACATACACACGTGATGACTGAGCCCAACCCCTAAAAATCTCCCTGGGAGGAGCTCTTGGCATCTATATTTTTTTTAGAGTTCCTCTAAATAATTCTGATATAAAACCTCTTTTCTTAATTACGTCTTTTATTTTGAGGTGGTTACAGATTCACATGCAGTTGTAAGAAATAATAAAGAGATCCCCTTTGTTCTTCACAGTTTCCCATTTACACAGTTCACATTTCCAATATAACATCTTGGAATAACATCTTGCAAACTGTAGTAAAATAGCACAACCAACATGTTGACATTGATACATTCTCATCTGTTAACCATTTCTATAATTTTGTCATTTTAAGAATATGCAGAGGGTGCATGGGTGGCTCAGTCATTAAGCGTCTGCCTTCAGCTCAGGTCATGATCCCAGGGTCCTGGGATCGAGCCCCGCATCGGGCTCCCTGCTCAGCGGGAAGCCTGCTTCTCCCTCTCCCACTCCCCCTGCTTATTGCCTCTCCGCTGTCTCTCCCTCTGTTGAAAAATAAATAAAATCTTTAAAAAAAAAAAAGAATATGCAGAAACTTTTTTAGAAGGTAATGTTCAACTTTCCGGAGAGGATAAATACACTATGTATCATGATTATGATGTAATTAGTAATAGCAGTATAATTAGTACAGGTGTTCAAAGAAGGAAATACTACAAATGTGAATGAGTGGCTCTTCTGACCAAGCGCTGGTTAGAAGGTAGGAAGCACACCCTCAGAGCTTTAAGTCCAGAGGAAGAAACATACTAAATAAAGACAAAATTACAAATTATGATAGGTATTTTGAAGAAAAATATAGAGTAATTAGAATGACATGGACATAATTTGTGTGTTGGAAAATCAGAGAAGTAATTTAGATTGAAGCTTCAGTGAACCCTGATAACTCACTAAATGGAATATTTTTAAGCTGCAAAGTAGACTCTTTTCCACTGTATGCTAATTATGACAAATTACTCCATTCACTAGTTTGCGCTGATCTGTCTTTGCCTCTAATTTAAAATTATTTGATATTCTATTTTTGGGGGGGTAAAGGGGGGAAGGATTTGTCTCTCCCCTTCTGTCCAACAGTGGACACATTTTAAATGCTGAAGAGAATAGTACGTATTATAAAACCAATTGTTGTTTATTAAACCAACTCTTTCCGTTTGTGATTTGGAACATTCTCAGTTGATAGGTTTCTTGACTAATGGCTGTAAGCACTTATGATAGTCATATGTTTATAAAACTGCATATTAAGAATGTTTTTATCAGTTTATATACAGCCTTATAGATTTGTAGGATAAGTTACCAATCTGTGTACCATAAAGTATGCGACATCTGTCAAAAAAGATTACTATGGTGGGATTTAATTTAGTTATCGCTGAATAGTTAATCAGATATGGTGTGTGTCTGAAATTTAAAAGCTGTTCTAGAATAATTCTTGGACCAGTTTTCAGTTGTAGATAAAACAAAGTATGGAAGTAATATTTTGAATGTGTGTGATAAACATGTTGGAGCATACATTTATATAATTTTCCTTTAGTTAGTTTGGCTTTTCACAAAAGAAGGTATTTGCCAACTACTCTTGCATTTCTTTAAGTTATGAAGTCATTCTACTTTGCTTATTTTATTAAGTAACATTTTAGATCTTAATATTTTTCTTAAAGTTCTTATTACTACAAGGCAATTTATGTTCATAATTATACTTCCTGATATTAAAGAGAAATATAGAAAGGTGCATTTCCAGATGGAGATAAGATAGTTTCAAAAGCCTTTTTGTATTTCTGTGCTAACTATAAAGTAATATGTGGCACACCTCAGACATGTTGCGGGTTTGATTCCAGGCAACTGCAATAAAGTGAACATCACAATAAAATTAGTCAAACGAATTTTTTGGTTTCCTAGTGCATATAAAAGTTGTGTTTATACTGTAGTCTTTTAAGTGTGCAATATAGCATTATGTCTAAAAAAAACCCAATGTACATACCTTAATTAAAAAATACTTCATTACTAAAAAATGCTAACCATTATCTGAGCTTTCAGTGAGTCATAATCTTTTTGCTGGTGGGAGGGTCTTGCTTCGATTTTAATGGCTACTGACTGATAGGGTGGGGGCTGCTGAAGATTGGGGTTGCTGTGACAGTTTCTTAGGACAGCAGTGAAGTTTTCCACATCCATTGGCTCCTCCTTTCACAAATGATTTCTCTGTAGCATATGATGCTGTTTATTTTTTTTTATTTTACACAGTAGAACTTCTTTAAAAATTGGGAGTCCATTCTCTCACACCGGCCACTACTTTATCAACTAAGTTTATGGAATATTCTAAATCCTTTGTTGTCATTTCCAGTAATCTTTACCAAGAGTAGATTCCATCTCAAGAAACCACTTTCTTTGCTTATCCATAAGAAGTAACTCCTCATTTGTTAAAGTTTTATCACGAGATTGCAGCTATTCAGTCCCATCTTCAGTCTCCACTTCTCATTCTAGTCTCTTCCTGTTTCCACCACATCTGCAGTTACTTCCTCCACTGAAGTCTTGAACCTTTTAAAGTCATCTATAAGGCTTGGAATTAACTTCTTCCAAACTCCTGTTAATATTGCTCTTTTGACCTCTTCCCATAAATCACAAATGTTCTTTTTTTTAAGTTTCATTTTATTAGAGCGCAAGAGGGAGTAGGGTCAGAGGGAGAAGCAGACTCCCCACTGAGCTGGGAGCTGGATGCGGAACTCGATCCCAGGACTCCGGGATCATGACCCAAGCCAAAGGCAGTCGCTTAACCAGTTGAGCCATCCAGGCGCCCCCTAGAATCACAAGTGTTCTTAATGGCATCTTAGTGGAGAATCCTTCCTCGAAGATTTTCAATTTACTTTGCCCAGATCCATCAGAAGAATCACTATCTATGGCAGCTATAGCCCTAGGAAATGTATTTCTTAAGTAATAAGACTTGAAATTACTCCTTGATCCATGGACTGCAGAATGGATGATGTGTTAGCAGAGACAAAACCAACATTAATCTCATTGTATATCTCCATCAGAGGTCTTGGGTGACCAGGTGTATTGTCAACGAGCAGTAATATTTTGAAAGGAATCTTTTTTTTTCCTTAGCAGATCTCAACTTAAAATATTCAGTAAACTGTTTTATAAACAGATGTGCTATCATACAGGCTTTGTTGTTCCATTTATAGAGCACAAGCAGAGGAGATTTGGCATAATTCTTAAGGGCCCTAGGGTGGTGCCTGGGTGGCTCAGTCATTAAGCGTCTGCCTTTGGCTCAGGTCATGATCCCAGGACCTCCTGGGATCAAGCCCCGCATCGGGCTCCCTGCCCGGCGGGAAGCCTGCTTCTCCCTCTTCCACTCCCCCTGCTTGTGTTCCCTCTCTCGCTGTCTATCTCTCTGACAAAAAATAAATAAAATCTTAAAAAAAAAAAAAATTAAGGGCCCTAGGATTTTTGGAATGGTAAATGAACATTGGTTTCAATTTAAAGTCACCAGCTGCATTAGCCCCTAATAAGAGAGTCAGTCTGTCCTTTGAGGCTTTGAATCCAGGGATTGACTTCTTTCTAGCTATGAAAGTCTAGGTGGCATCTTCTTCCAATATAAGGCTGTTTGCTCTGCCTTGAAAATCTGTTGTTTGGTGTAATCACCTTCATTAATTATCTTAGCTAGATATTCTGGATAACTCATTGCAGCTTCTACATTAGCAGCTTCATCTTGGGTACTTTTATGTTATAGAAATAACTTCCTTCCTTAAACTTCATTAACCTCTACTAGCTTCAGACTTTTCTTCTGTAGCTTTCTTACCTCTCTGAGCCTTCATAGAATTGACAAGAGTTAGGACCTTGCTTTGGATTAGGTTTTGGCTTTAGGGAATGTTGTGCCTATTTTGATCTTTTTTCCAGACCACTGAAAATTTCTCCTTATCAGCAGTAAGGCAATGTTGGCTTCTTATCATTCATGTATTCACTTGAAAAATTATCTTTTCCCCCATTAATTTGAAATGTTACCCATATCACATTTTATTTTATTTCTTTTTAAGATTTTATTTATTTGTCAGAGAGAGAGCACAAGCAGGAGGAGTGGCAGACAGAAGGAGAAGTGGGCTCTCTGCTGAGCAGGGAGCCCGATGCAGGACTCCATCCCAGGACCCTGGGATCATGACCTGAGCCAACGGTAGACGCTTAACCCACTGAGCCACCCAGGTGTCCCTATTTCTTGTCTTTTTGATAATAGCCATTCTAGTATTTGTGAGATGGTATCTCACTGTAGTTTTGATTTGCATTTCCCTAATGATTAGTGATGTTGAGCATCTTTTCATGTACCTGTTAGCTGTCCATATGTCTTCTTTAGAAAAATGTCTATTGCGATCCTTTGCCCATTTTTTAGTTGAATTATTTAGGGTTTTTTTGCTATTCAGTTGAAAGAGTTCCTTATATATTTTGGGTATTAACCTCTTAGCTCTAATCATTTGCAGTATCTTCTCCCATTTGGTGATAGCTTGCCCTTTCATTTTGTAGATGGGTTCTTTTGCTATGCAGACTTTTTAGTTTGATATAGTCCCACTTGTTTATTTTTGCTTTTGTCATCTTTACTTTTGGTGTCAGATCCAAAAAATCATTGCCAAAATTCATGTCAGGGAGCTTACCACCTGTGTGTTCTTATAGGTGTTTATGGTTTCAAGTCTTATGTTCAAGTCTTTAATCAGTCTTTAATCCATTTTGAGTTAATTTATGGTATAAGATATTGGTCCAATTTCAGTCATTTGCATGTGGCTGTCCAGTTTCGCCAACACCATTTATTGAAGAATATATAATCAAAGAATATACAATTCCCCATTGTATATTCTTGGCTCCTTTGTTGTAAATGAATTCAACATCTATGCGTGGGTTTATTTCTGGGCTTTCTATTGTGTTCCATTTGTCTATTTTTATCAATACTATACTGTTTTGATTAGTATAGCTTTGTAATATAATTTAAAATCAGGATGTGTAATACCTTCACCTTTGTTCTTCTTGCTCAAGATTGTTTGGTTGTTTAGGGTCTTTTGTGGTTCCATATATATTTCTTACTTAACATACTCAATATGTTGTTGCATCACTTGAGAAAGGAGTGCTCGTCAACTTAAAGATATGTATAAGGGATATTTACACAAAATAGTTAAATGTCTGCTTTAAGCTGCCTGTAGACAAGGTTGAGATTTTCTATACAGTCTGAATAATCAGGAAATTATTTTTGTGTTTAAGATCTTGATCAGATTAGATATTTTTCTCAGAAATTCTGCATTTTGATACATTTTGTCTTTTAGTTTATTGATCAACTGAATTATTTTAAATAAGACAAGCATTGTATAGGATAGCTTAAGCCAACTTTTTGTTTTTTTAAGCTTTAATAGGATTTATATTTTTATTTTTAAATCTTTACTGTTTTTGCATAAAATCAGTAGACTGTAAGAGAATTATCATTTCTATCATTTAATTTCTTTTATTCTGTATATTTTCCTGTTATTTAAAAGAACTGGACTGTTGCCACATTCTTTAATTCACTCTCAGAATGATTGGTAGCCTAGATAACCTGAGATGCCATCAGTAATTTACTAATACTTCTTGGACCTTATTTCCGGTTTTGCTTTGACCTGATTTAATACATAAAGAATCAACAAGTACAATGCAAAGCAGTAAATCCCCCAAGTAGGATTATGGGTCAGAGCTTGCAGATATTTATGGGTCTTGATGCATGTTGCCGTATTGCCCCAGCCATGTAGGAAAATGAGACAGAATATGGATGTAAAGAAAGAAAGGATGAAGAATTCTATGTGGAGTTATTATGCAGAATAGACTTTTCTCTCTTTTATGCTAAAATCTGACCTTAAATGTTTCCTTAAATAATATGTCCCCAAGCCTCCAGACTAGAACTAGTAAACTCTTTTGCATCTCACATAACTTCTTTTTCATCTTTATACTTAGAATAGTTTATATATTTTGGGGATGAAGTGATTGTCCTCTACTCCCCACCCCCCGCTTAAACTTTATAAAAGTGGGGAATAGACTGTATTTTGTCATTAGCATCTAACAGTTCATATTTTGTTGAATGAATGGCAAGGAAAGAAGATAATTGGTTTGGTTTGGCTGGCATGTGGTACTCATGGGGGAGAATAATGAGAGTTTGGAAAGTGAGGTTGTAGCTAAATTGTAGAGAACCATGAATGAGAAATTTAGAAGTTTGGATTTTATTGTTTTGGTAGAAGGGCTTTGTTAAAGTTTTGAAAGGAATTTGGGCATAAACTGGTTAGTTGGCAATTATGTAAAATAGATTAAGGAGAGACTAGAGAGGTAGATTAGTTAAAAAACTGGGAAATAGTAATGGAGCCTGGACTAGGGGAGTTGACCAATTAAGAAATCATACAGTAAGTATTTATTAATTGCCTTCTGTAAACTGGGCATTGTGCTAATTGCTGGATAGATAGCAGTGAACAAAGAAGCCATGGTGCATGCTCTTTGGTTATATATACAGTGTATTATGAAAGCAAATATTCAACAGAAAAAACTACAGCTATTATGACTGCTCCAAAGAAAATAGAGGGGCTATGAAAGTATCAGACAGATATGTTACAGTTTGCAGAGGTGTCTTGGAAGGCTTATGAGGGTACTGATTTAGCTGAGACTCATGTAACAGCTAGCTAAATGAAGAAGAAGGTGGATGAGCCTTTTAAGCAGAAGACACAGTATATGCAAAGGCCCTGAAGTGATTAAAAACCTGGCATGTTTAATGAACAGAGAGGTTTAGTAGGGCTGGTGGAGAGGAGTCTTCCATGTAAGAGTAGAATGGTTAGATAAGAGGCAGTGGTTAAAGAGAATTCTAGGTCTTTTCAGTTGTATATGGCAGCAAGAAGAGGAATCCAACAGATAACCTAGGCTTTAAGACTGAATGTTTCATTAAAATTTTAGTTAAACAGCCTCATAAGTGGGTTTTATATTATAATTAAAAAACATGTTTATAATACCAACTCCATATAATTTGTAGCTTACTGGGAATAATTTTTCTGCTCTTTAAAACAAAATATAAGTGATCTTAAACATTGGAGTTTTAATATATTTAGTACAGTTTCTTGTGTGCTTTTCAGAGTAAAATGCTTTTGGCCTCACTTTAAAGAGTTGTGTTTTGGGGGATGCAGGAGACACACAAAAGATAAATTGCTATAGGACGTGATAAAATAATGAGTATATTTTGGAAAATCTGTTATTTACTTTTAGAGTTGAGCTTTAGGTAAGAGTATCAGATATTTGCTAACTATAGCAGTGCAGAGACAATGAAATTTACACATTTCTAAAATAAGTCAGGCACCAGCAGGAAACACCAGCTGTGGGAATTTTTACCAGTCAAAAAAAAATGCCTTCTTGTTTAAGTCAATTGACACAATTCCCTATTTTTAGTAGCTTAAATAAAAGGAGGGTTAGTAGAGAACAGTGATAAAGAGAATAAAATGAAATCCATGAAACTGAAATAATAGTCATGGATTAATTGTTCTTTATTTTAGCTGAGAAAGTGTGCTTAGAACAAAACAGATTGCAAAAACACAGAGAACAAAATTGTGACACATAAGTCCAGGGAGTTTTATGGTTGAGTTGGTTCATATTCATCATCAAGATGTTTTTAACTCCAGGCATATTTTAAGGATAAATTTTAAATGATTATGTTTTTGTAGATTTAGTTTGTAACTATTTTATTGATGACCTAACTTAATTTTTACATTTTGAATGAAATTCTATTAACTCTTTTTCAGTAAATATATAAAATAGGAATAGCACAGATATTATTCTCATAAGAAATTACATAATTATGTTATTGCCAGTGTCTTGACTATATTTTAAAACCAGGAAAGCTATCAGATCAGGAATTTTAGTTTATAATATTCTAAGGAAAGATTCTATTATTGGTATTCTAGTTCTCTTCATCAAACGAGTGATAACATTAGAGGGCCTGGCAAGTGTATAATGTCTTCAATGAAGAGAGGTGAAAAGAGAACAGTTAATGTTTAAACACCCATATATGCATTACATGTATACTGTATACTCTTAAATATTATACGTGCATACTCTACCATCAGCTGGGTGATGTATTTACCTACTACCAAGGGGTGCTTTTGTTAGTTCCGATTAATTAAGCCCTGTAATGCCTCTTTTTCAACCCAGTCATCTCCCTTGCTCCTTTCCCTCTCTCCCTCTCTCTCATTCTGTATATATGTGTGTCTTTCTCTTTCCTCTGAAATCCAGTGGCCACTTAGGTTATATAATGTGCAATTCCCAGAGTGCCCTCAGTTTACAACACAAACATGCACACTAATGCTAAGGTTTGGTTATTTCATTATATTATACTTACCACTGATGTTCCTTGTAGTAGATTTAATTTGTGTAATCATTATGCATCATAAAACCTTTTTCTCCCTTAGATTGTTATTTATTGAGCACCTGCTAAGTGTAAGGTACTATTCTAGAGGCCAGAGTGTCTGTAAATGTGAAATGTGGTCCCCTCTCCTCTGTTACTGGTTGGTGAAATGGGATAGGTCATGCACAGTACAAGATAATAGCACAAATATGAATAGTGCAGTTACTGAGTCATAGTATTTAAAAGAAGATATTTTTTATCCATAAATACCATATCCATAAATATCTGAAAGTCTCTGTGCAGAGTGTGGTTCAAAGATTGTGTGTATGAAATTAAGTGTTTAGACTCCATTAACATTGTTTTTACTTTTTTCATTAGCATGTTGGCAGACAAACTGAACATGACTCCAGAAGAAGCTGAAAGGTGGATTGTAAATTTGATTAGAAATGCAAGGCTGGATGCCAAGATTGATTCCAAATTAGTGAGTATTAAATTAGTTATGCTATATCTGTAAATTGCTGACTACTTTAATACTTTTTTGAGAACTTTTCACTAGGACATTTTATTCTGTTCTGTTAAGAATTCTTGCTTTGCGTTAAAGCTACAGCAGTCACCTTTTGTTGTTGTTGTTGCTGGATGAATATTGTCATCTCTGTACAGTGCATGACAATGTGTGCAGCAGTCATGTAGTGTTGTGATGTCATGCTCATGACCTCCCTGGGGAACCCAGTTGTAATATTACAGGATCAATTTCCCTTGGTCTCATTTTAGGGTCATGTGGTTATGGGTAACAATGCAGTTTCACCCTATCAGCAAGTGATTGAAAAGACCAAAAGCCTTTCGTTTAGAAGCCAGATGTTGGCCATGAATATTGAGAAGAAACTTAATCAGAATAGTAGGTCAGAGGTAAGAACCACACATTTTCTATTTTGTCTGGAATTTAGCAATAATGTAACATAATTATTACTGGACTTCATTTGAGAACATACTGATATATTGGTTATATCTGATTTTGTATTTCTAACTGGGGGTGCGAACATTTTTTTTAAAGATACATTACTAAACTGACAAGAATTTTTCTTAGATATATATGTTAGTTAAGGAAACTGAAAAAATTGTGTTCTTTTTAAATCTGAAGAAATACTTCTATAAAAATGTTCGTCTTATTATCTATTAGTGTTGATCTTTAAAAACTTGATTTTATCTGATACTCATATTTAACTATGTCAAAAAAATATATCCCCCCCTTTTGGTAGAGATTATGCATATTAGATATTAAAGGAACTTGAATGGCCTTGTAATTTTGGAATCCCACATGAGCTTTAATGCTTTTTAGCCATTATGATTATGTGTAACTGGAGGATAGGAAGTTTTTATTTTTAGGAAGCACAGCTGCTTCCTGAAATAGATGGACATTCAGAGACCTTATGTGATTGAAGTTTTAGCAAAAGGTTTGTGTCCTTTGAATAGTTCTTCAATTTTAAAAGAGAGGAAGAATTGGGAAATTATGTTTATGCCTTTTCCAACCAAGTCAGAATAACTCAACCTAAAACAACTTTTATATAATGTTCTTTTCTGTATGCTTGAGGATCAATTTGTATTGACTTTTGTTACAGTACTGGTGATGCTGTCATTGTTACACTTTATAATTGGTCAAAAACTGGTTTAGATGGTATTTTGATGTGTGTTTTTTTGTTCTAAGTGGCACAATTGACAGAAATATGGAGGTTGTTAAAATCTTCGAGAGTGGTTTGGGCTGGAGTACTAAAAGGAAATGCTAGTATCACTTTTTTCTAAGTTAACTTTTTCAGAAAGTACTTTCTTCTCACCTTGTCCATCTCTCTTTGTATGTTTTAGGCTCCTAACTGGGCAACTCAGGACTCTGGCTTCTACTGAAGAACTGTATAAAGACAAGATAAAAATCTATAAAATAAAGATGAAATAATAAAACCATTATATAAAGGGTGACCTACATTTTAGGAACAATTAACATATTGAGTATAAATTTTAGGGAATTTAAATAAAATTGGCTGTTTCATTTTATCTTGTTGTGAATTTCCTTATATATCCAAGTGTGTGTTTTTTTTAACTTTTCATTTTGGAATAGTAGATTCACAGGAAGTTGCAAAAATAGTAGAGAGAGGTGTCATGAACTAGTTTACCCTAGTTTTTTCATCTGTGTTGCTATAATACATTATCACAACCAGGATATAGACATAGGGACAATGTGTGCAAATACCTCTGTGTCATTTTATCACTTGTGTAGATTTGTGTAGTCTTCAGTACAGTCAAGATAAGGAACTATCTTTTCTTCCTTATGCTACATGAAGGTCATGTGCTCATATCCTGTCACTCTGTGAACATCACTACTACCTGAACAATAGACATTTTTATGGGGGAAATGATTCTTTCTGTTACTATACTTCTGCACTAGTAGGTTGGTTCAGTAGTAAATATGTGAGACCTTTTGTTCAGAAAAAAAAAAAGATAACTATCATCATTATGAACTTCTCCCTGTGCTCCTCCCCCTGTGGTCATACCTACCTCTACCAGCTTTAAACCCTGGCAACCACTAATCTGTCCTCCCATCTCTATAATTTGTCATCAGTAGAGTATTCTAGAAATGGAATTCTACAACATGACTTTTTGAGTTTAACTTTTTCTACTCATTATAAAGCCCTTGAGATCTATCCAAGTTCTTATATATATCAGTAGTTTTTTCCCATTTATTGCTAAGTCTTATTCCATGGTATTGATGTACCACACTGTTTAACCATGTACCTTTAAGGAATTATGGTTGTTTCCAGTTTGGGGCTATTACAAATAAAGCTGCTGTTTCTTAACTATTAAAGTGGCTCCTTGTCACTCACTGGGCAGGTACAGAGACTAAAAAGGAGTATAAGCTGAATTTTATAAATGACTTCTTGAATATTGCACACACGCATGCACACACGCACACGGTTTACTGGATACCCAAGATCTTTAAATATATAAAGCTCTGGTTGGGTCTCCTTTACACAGAAGTGGTTTGATTTTCGCTTTGGTTGTTGAACTAAAACCTAGTCAGACAACAGACATTTCTGTTTCTGCACTCAAAGACTGGTGCAAGGATAGGAGATACATGCATATTGGGTTTTTATTTGGCATCTGATCAGGTCACCTTCAACCTGCAGTTAAGTTTAGAGAATATAAGCCAGATTTGGTCCATGTACTGTGGTTTCAGATCCCTGGATTATGGTATTGGTTCTTCTAAACTAGCCCAGAGGTGCTGAAGTAAAGGGAGGGTTGCTGGTTTAGGGTAAGCCAAATGCTAATTTTTTATTCCTCTCTAGCCAGTGTTGTGAAAATGCCAACTTTAAAGGCTCATCTGTAGTACAAAAGGGTCAAGGTTCATAGAGGAAGTACCAAAAAGGGGCATATCAGTAACTAGATCAGAACAGGTCCATCTTACCTTGAGTGCAAGAGCTAATTCCATGAATCAGAAGTACAGATCTATAAGAAATAGTTACACAAAACTAGATAAAATTACCTGTTACTCAAGCTATACAGAAATGGGATGTTAAGCTGCCTGTTTCCCTCCCCACCAGTGATCCAAAGGCAAAAAGTTCTTAGAGGCATCATTAATGACTTTTTATCTTAAGACTATTGTTCAACCAAACCACATTAATGGCAAGGATTTCTAGGTGATTACATGGCAGTTAAAAGCAAGTCTAACAGTTATTTAATGTGCTTTAGTGGACCAGTAAAAAAAACCCAAGGAGGAAAGATAGGAAGCTAATATTATGCATTTACTATGTGTCAGGCATTTTCACATTTATGTATCTAGAGAATTTTAAGAAGGAAAGCTAACATTTGAGTGCCTCATTTTGCCTGGAAACACTGAAATTTGGGTGTTAATATTTGCATATTATTGATGAAGAAACAGATGGTTACTCTAGGTCCTACCTGCTAAACGTTAAAGCAATGAATTGAAAACAGGCTTTTTCAATTACATCACACTGCTCCTTCTTACAACATTATTGCCTTAAATTTACAAAGGGTTAAGTGGTATATGGTTAGTAGGTTGTAAAGGAGGATCTTGATCCACAAAACTATTCAAGTCTCTTGGCACCATTATCTTCAAATTAGAGTAAAAGATTCTCTATTTTTTTCTACGAGTATAATCATTGGATACTAGTGACCCCACCAAAAAAAAAATCTATTTGGAACAGACAAAACTTTGATGAACATCTCTTTGATTTTTTTCTATTTACGGTTTGCTCCTTCAAGGTTATCCATTATATGAATAATTAATGTTCACTTTTCCTACCACTTTTTACTTTTCACATATTGCTGCCCTTTGAACTTTGAAAGATGATGCCACTATAGATTACTAGTATCAATCAGAAAAAAAAAAAACTATAATGGCTATTTTTACACATTATCTACACTTGGTCGTTGTTAAAGTGCATTTTTGAAATTTGCATAAAAACAAATTACCTGGTTCTGGATTTAATCATAACTTTTGATAACAGGTAAACTGTCCCAGTAAGATGTTGAGCACAAATTATGTAGTGATTAATTTTCTTTTTTGTGCTCTTTTGTTTCCATTCAATAAATAGACCCCCCTATGTGTCAGCAGCATTTACAGGCACTGGGAACACAGTGAAGTACAAGAGTTCACAAGGCTTACAGTAAGTAAATAGTTTCTTGTGTATTTTTAAAAAAGTTTCTATGCATTCACAGGCATGTCTTTATGCTTTTTAAAATACAAAATATAAAAAAATACAAAAAAGTTGAAAGAAAAACCAATGATCATTTACCCAATATTCCTAGTTGCTACTCACCTTAAGAAATAGAACGGTCCTAGTAACTTTAACAAGCTTGTGGGCCTTCATACTGCATTTTCCTCTTTGCCCTTGAGAAGCAACCACTACCATGACTTTTGTGTTAATAATTCCTTTGCTTTTCTGTCTAGTTTTACGGACACATGTATACTTAACATGTTTTTGACGTGTATTTAATTGAAATCATACTTAGTAATCTATTGCTTGCTTTTCCCAGCACTGAGATTCATCGACGTTGATATATTCCTGTTGGTGTATTCAGCTGTAGATTCTTTTTCACTGCTTTGTGGTATTTTGTTGTCTGAATATACCATATGTAATTCAACCAAATATTGGTGAACACATGGTGTTTCCACGTTCTCGTTTATCTAGAGTTTTTGGAACCAGTCTCACAATTGTGTTTATTAACTGGTGAGTTAAATCCATTTCCTTTTATTATGATTACTAACCTATATGGGTTTATTTCTACCATCTCATTACAAGCTTTCTGTTTGTCCCACTTTGGCTTTTTTTTACCCCACCCCCTCCCTATTTCTTGCCTTCTTATGGTTTGATTTTACTCTCTTCTGGTTGAGCAACTAAATGTTCTATTTCTATTTAGTGATCATCCTAGAAATCTTAACGTGTTTTTTTAACTTAATGTCCTAAAATTAATATCTCTGCCCCTCTCTAACAATATAAGGAAAACTTTTACTGCAGTGATCTTGCTCCCCAGTTATTTGTGTCCATTCTCTTCTTTTAATTGTAACTTCATAAGTTAGACATTATTTTATACAATAATGCCTTTTTTCTTATTCATTCCTCTTGTAATGAGACTTTCCTCAGGTTGTTTTTAGGATCTCCTTTTCATTAGTGTTCTGAAGTTTCACTATGATGTGTCTAAGTGTGAATTTTACTTATACTGATTGGGATTCATTGGTCTTCTGATTCTGAAAATGGCTTTTGTCTTGCATTAGTTCTGGAAAGTTATCTCTTTGGATAATTCTTCCTGGTTCATCAGGTTTTTGTTTGTTTTTGAGTCCCCCCCCCCCCCAAAACCTCCCTCTCTTTCATACTTTGTATCTCTGTCACCTGTGCTGCATTACATTTTGCATAATTTCTTCAGTTCTTTCTTCTAGTTTGTTAATGATCTCGTCAACTGTATCTAATTTGCTCTTAAGCTTCCATGGAATTTCTTATTTCAGTGGTTTATTTCATCTTTGGAAGTTTCTTATTCTTTTACTATTTTTCAATGCCAACTTATATTCTTTGAATTTATCTTATATTCTGTGTTTTGAATCCATCTACTTCTGTGCCACCATTCTTACCCAGGCTAGCATCCATCCCTTAATGAATACAATATTTTCTTTTTTTTTTTTTTTAAGATTTTATTTATTTATTTGACAGAGAGAGACACAGCAAGAGAGGGAACACAAGCAGGGGGAGTGGGAGAGGGAGAAGCAGGCTTCCCGCCGAGCAGGGAGCCTGATGCGGGGCTCAATCCCAGGACCCCGGGATCATGACCTGAGCAGAAGGCAGATGCTTAACAACTGAGCCACCCAGGCACCCCAGAATACAATATTTTCTGACTTACTCTCCCTATAACTATCCCTGGCCCCCTATTCCCACCTGTTTTCCATATTATAGAGTTAGAATAATCTTTTCAAGTTTAAATCTGATCACTTTTCTCCCCTGATTAAAAAAAATCCTTCAGTGGCTCCCTATTGTTTCTAGCCTAAAGACTGAATCCTTAATATGGCTCTCATTATCTGCTATCTTCTTGCTGTATCAGCCTCATTTTATGTCACCCTCGAGCCCCACTGGCCTTTTCTCAGTCCCTTAAAACAGTAGCTTCAAACTATTTTGACTGCTACAGAGTAAGAAAAATATTTTACATCATGACCCAATGCTAAAAAGATACATATATTTGACTGATGGAAGTTTTATAAAACAATACCTACCCTTAGTAAATGTGATATCTAATTTTTTTATTATTCTATGTAATAGTTATTATGTCCCATAAATTGATTTCATAATCCCCCAGTTGGTATCCACATTTGAAAAATACTGCTCTAAAGAGCAGCAATCCTTCCTATGCCTTGATTTTTGCAGTGTTGTTCCCTCTGCCCAGAAATGAACATTCTCTCCCTCCAACCCCTACTTCCCATGCACACATGTACTTCTAGTTTGTATTTTATTTATCCTCCAGAACATAACTCAAATATCAAGGAAAAGTTGACATTTCCTCTCTGTAGGAAAGTTTTTCTTACCCCTAGACTAGTCTAGATATAGTCTTGTTTTATTTACTCCACGTGTAATTGCACTTATTACCTTATTAATTTTATAATTCGTTGATTAATAGACTGTCATTTTCATTTGTTTATGGATGATAACTTATTCATTACTGAATCCCTAATGCCTGGCTCATATTAGGCCCTTGATGAATTATTGAATAAATGGAACGAATGAATGAATGAATCCTGTTCGGAATGGTATAACAGGAAAAAAAGTTGACTTGAAGAAAAATATATAAATGTACCTATCCCAAAACCCTAATTTCATTCTGTTATTATCAGGTGGTCTTGAACAAAATCATGCATTTCTTATTCTCTGATTTCCTAACCTAATGGCAATATTAGCTGCTTTGTATGCCTGGTTATTGGAGATAAGAAACAAAAAGACTGCCGCATCCCCTTTTTTCATGAATATACAGTTGATAGTCTGAGACAGACACACAAACAATACTATACGGTAAGTGCTGTTGTATGTGAGAACACTGAGATTTATGAAGTATTGCTATAAGGTCAATTGAAGACTTGCAAAAATCATCATTAGCTACAATTTATGAAATGTTTCAAAACTCATCTTTCCCTTGGTCTTGGCCCTTTCTTGGTAATGATGGAAGTAAAAAGAGAGACAGATATACTAATGATCTCAGATGTTTTCCTTCCTCTCTACTTCCCCGTGGTCCGGAAAACAGCTGGAGAGCATACAGAACTGTTGCCTTTCAAATTTACAATATTGTGAACTCAGGTTTGCCAGCCTACTGTTGATCCTCACATATGACCACTGTTCTCTTTTCCAGCTGGTGGATGTGTGGACAAAGGATACAGGTATCTTCAAATACCCTCAAGTATCCCAAAGAGGTCACTTGGAAAGTAAATCCTTCTGGTTCTAGTGCCGCCGCTAACACAGGAGCAATTGAAAACCCAAATCAGATTCACCTCCACAGTAAAAAGGTCAGAAGTAAAATACTGAGCAGTAAAGACCATCAGTAAGAAAAGTAATTGAGGCCAGGGCCAAAATATCTGCTAGAGTGAAATGTTTAAAATTTTCAATGAGGCTTTAATTAGATTCTTAGAAAATAGCCTGCTTTTAAACTGTTTTGTATGTTTCCATGCATAATTTACTCCCATGCTTTTTAAATTCTCTTAGAAATCAAGCCATCGTCTGGAAAAGTGTTAACTTTCTGGAGAGGTAGCACAAACACTGTTATGCTTTGTTAATTTTTCATCTCATGTATTTAATAAACTGTTTGACTCTTAAAATCTGCAAGAAATAACATTAATCTAAGGCATCTCCTATTTTGGTTCTGAAACTCTGACTTTTGTGCTGACTTCCATTTAGTCTGATGGGATTGGGAGAGCAATGCCAGATTGATTCATTTGTTTTTAAGTGTTGTGAGGACAATTGAGGGGTAAGGAGAAGTTGCTCTTTTGAACTGGGAAACAGCATGGGCACTTAGGCACAACTCCAGGTGAATAAGCTAAGTGTGTGTATACATGTGAGTCTGATTGCTTAAAGGTATACATCTAAGATTCCATGTTGATCAGCACTAGAACCCAGCTGTTGGAGGCCAGAGGCATAGCTTATTCCGAGTGGCACGGAGAAAAAATTGGATCACAGAAAGACAGTCCTATTTAATCAGGGCTTCAAACCTGGCAGCTCTCCTAGGAGAATAGAATGCTATTGGATTACATTTATTTGTGGCCATTTTTTCTTGCCTTCTCTATTGCCCTTTAAGCACAGCAGTGATGCTATATGTTCATCTTTTTACTCCCCAAACGGTAGGCATGATAATAGATATTGTAGAGATTTACTCCTTCACTAACCATTCATTCATCTGGGTACACAGGTAATGTTTGGGAAATATAAACAGCAGGCTAGTAGAGGGGGCATTGCTGTGAGTCTCTCTGGTTGCTGTCCTTAGGGAGTATGCAAATTTTCACTTGATTTTAAAGACAAATGGTCTGCATAGAGAGGAAGCACGTGATTAGCTTTGTGTCTTTGTTCAGTTAGCTAATCAGGCCAGAGCTGTTGGTCCATCTGTCCCTAAGCCAGTTGATGTTTCTCCATTCTTAGCCACAGACTGCACCTTGAACCCTTGCCAGCTGTTTCCTAAGTACATGCCATTGGATGTGAGGAGACCTGAAAAGGGTGCAGATAGATCAGCCTAAAACCATTACAGCCTTTAAAAACAAGACAAACAAAGCATAAAGCATGAATCCCGTAATGGTAGATCAGAAGTTTTATCTCGGTATATTCAAAGGTCAGTACATTGCTGCCGTATGTGCAGGTATCAGTGTAAAGACTACATGATAGGAACGAAACTTAAGAAGCTGTGACAAGTATTAGAACTTTATATACCAATTTTATTTAAAAAATTAAATTTCTGCTGACAAGTTAGTGTAACTAGCCCTAGAAAATATCGGGTGGAGTGTGGATGGTCTCATTGATTCCGAAATCGTCCAGAGCTCTACACAACCAGTATGCCTTATGTTTTAAGAGATGACATGATTATAAAACATTCTTGGTTATCTAGTAAGAACTCCCTTGTCATGGGACTTGGGGCCTAAGATCTGTAAGTCTCAAATGAGGTTTCACCAACAATCAATAAAAATGCCTCATTTTGCTTCATATTTTCACCTTACATGCACATTCTTTCAAGTGAGTCTCAAAACAACCATGTAAGTTGATTATTCTTCAGGTTTACCATTTGATCATCTGGTAAACTTTTCTTATATGACATGAGTGACTTACGGAACTCTGGGAAGAATAATTGACTATAAAGTAAAAACAAAACAAAAAAAGTATAATCCCATACTGACAAAATTATCACTTTTATAAGATGCTGCATTCTCTTATCAGAAAACAGAATGAACATTTAAGTGAAACATCACTCATCAAAGTTAAAAAAAAATTACTGAAATGGTTTGTTCTCTTCTAGAACATTCAAGGGAAAAAAAAGGGGGCAAGAACTCTCTTTGGCATCTCTGGATATTTGAATAGACAACAAGGAAGAACTGTAGCTTTTTTTTTTTTTTTTTAAGCTAAATTATCCTAAGAACACTCTGCTCTAACATAGGAATGCCAGTGGAATAAGAGATGGTAACACAAGATGCACCAGGAGACTCGAGGTTTTGTGTGTTTGAAACTTATATTCTACTATAATGACTAAATTGTAGAGAAGCAAAGCTAATGTGTGTGTGTGTGTTTAAATTTGCCCAATGTTTTTTTGGTTCTGTCTTCTAGGAGCAGTAAAGCTTCTTTTGTTTTTTGTTTGTTTTTAAAAGGTCACTCCAATTTTATAAAACAGTATAAGACAAGGAAAATTAAAAAGTTATACTACATTAGAACACTATATTTGCTCAGAATAGAAATGCCAAAGGCTTATAAAGGTATACAGTGCTTTGCAGTGTTTTCTTTCACATAATTTATAGAGATGGGTAGGACGTTTTTTGTCTTTCAACTTTTAATTTCACTATAAACAAAAGTGAAGTAAATACAATGATTGTTATCAACTGAATACTAGATGAAATCTCAGTATTCAAAAGGATATAGATCTCTTCTTATAAACTTGCTTTTTATTTTAATTCAAGAATAATTATGCTGGATTCTTATGTATGACTGGACAAAAAAACATGTGGTTGTGTGTTTTGGCGTATGTTCTTCCAGCTCTTTCAGTGATAGTCATGATAACCAACAAAGGAAATTTAGATTGGAAGTCCTTTTTCTGTACCAGATTCTAATCATCACCCTAAGAATAATTCCAATACCTATTGGTTACTTTTACTTGAAGACCTTACGTCTATATACGTGTCAATGACTTTAAATGGTAGAGAATAGGGACGTGGAATTCAGAGGAATAAACTTTTAGAATAGATACCTACCTGCACAATACCATGCTCTTTTCCAGCCCCACTGCTGTTACCAGAAAAAGATTTGGGTAAGTCATAATGAAATAAGTTGAAATATAATGTTTTTATAACAGATATTTTTTCTGTCATTCATGTTTATAGCTTTCCACTGAGAGCAGAATTAAATTTATAAACGATAGCTTTAACATATATCATTACTATAAAGCAAAAGAATGTGCATGCGCCTGCACTCACACATGGAGAAAAGTCTAGATTTTAGTTCAAATAGAGATGTGAGTGTTATGCAATCAACAAAACACTGTTGTGCAATAATTAAAGAATTTTTAAACTGAAGATTAAATTGGAATGTTGTTATAAACATAAGGGAAATGGCCAACATTTTTCTTTGTATCAAAAGAAAACTCATTTCTAAAAATAAGCACCCTCTTTGTGATGACCCTTTAGAATAGTTTTAAGTGATTCCATTCACAGATGAGCTTTCGGGTCTGTAGCACTTCGCTGTAAGTGGTTTGCTCTTTGATCCTGTAGCCTTTAATCAGGTGTGTATCTAGAAGAAGAAAGCATTGGCATAGGAATATCACCAGCCAGACAGACTCTCCACATCTCTCTGAAAGTGAACATGGCATGACTGTCCATAAGCCGGTTAGTGAAACACGCTGCTGGGTCCTGAAAGGTTTCCTTTGGTGTAAGAATTTATGAAGATACTGGTTAAAGCTATTCCCCATTGCTAAACTTTATTTTATCAAACTGAGGCAAACATGGACCTTTCTAAAGTTACCAAACTTAAAGAATCACCTTGATGGGAAAAAAAAAAGGAAAGTTTTTTTTTTTTATCTTTTCATGTTTCATTTTACTTTCCCAGAAATCAGATTTAAGTAAATAAGGAATGTCAGCTAGCCTTTTAAATGTTGTTATTGACCTTTAGTGTTCAACTCCTTTACAATGTGAAATTGATTTAGTGTAATGGAAATATTCCAATTTTCTTTGCTTAGAGTGTCTTGGATATTACCTTAGAAATGCAAAAAGCAAAGAATTACTGTCTACTCTTTTTATTCACCTCCCATCCCCACTCAAATCCATACTTCTTATCACTACTGATTCTGTCATTTAGACACCAGACCATCATATTTCTTCCCTGTCCTTTTGCTGCCCTAATCTAAACAGTTGCTCCCTTAATAATAACTTTGTGGTTAAGAACTAGGTTTGAATCCTTTGCCAGTTAATAAATCTGTATGGCCTCGGGCAAGTTACTTAACCTCTCTAAGGATTGTTTCTAGTACCTGTTTTGTAGGTTTATGGGATTAAATGAAACGATTCCTGTGAAACTGTTAACACACTGAATGCGTGTTAGCTACCACTCTTCTCTTGGCCCTTCATTTCCTTACCCTCCCTTGTCTCCTCTCCCCATCCTGCTTTCTTCTGCTCCCCTACCTCCCTCTGCCTTTCTTCCTCCTCCTCTTTGAGTGAGTGCTTAGCACAGGGTTAGCACTCAACAAAATGATAGTCTTCATTGTTGTTGTTGTCTCCATGAATCAAGCCCTCATCATTTCTCCCCCTGGAAAACTGAATTTAGTTAACTGGTCTTCATGCCCTATTTATCTATGTCCTTCACAGTAAAGTTCTGTATCCTTGATTCGAATTTGTGAAAGTATAATTTTTAAATGAAATCATGCATTTAGGATTAGAAAGTGAAATATTACAAAAACCACTGTTAATAACTATTATGCTTTTGCTTTCTGATTGTATTCTCTCTTTGTTATTGATGCTTCCTGTAGTCACTGTCTTCATATAGACTTGTTTTAAAGATTTTAAAATTACTTTGAGAACATATATAAACTGTTTCACTTAACAAGACTTTACTATGTGCCAGGCACTGTGACTTAAGTGCTTTCATACAATATCCTATTTAATTCTCAGTAACCTATGAGATGTTTACTATTATTACCACCTATTTTAAAGAGAAGGACTCAAACAGAATTATGCTCAAGCTCATACAGCTATCAATAGTAGAGAAGGATTTGAACCTAGTTGGCCTGATTCCAAATCCTATACTCCTAAACACTAGTCTATACTGCCCCCCTGCTTTTAGGAGAAATTAAATAATTTAGTAAAGTGTGTCCTTAACTTGGAATTTTCTGAGTACTTGAGTTAAAATGAAGAACAGTTTCTGGAAATTCAACTTTTAAAAGGAAAAATAAATTACTTTCTAATAAACAGTAATAAAATAAATAATCTGAAAAATCTGAAAATAAATCTTACCATTGACTTTTTGTCTTTTTTCATGGCTAGTCAATAAGGTTTTCCCATTTGTTAATTGTCTGATAAAAGGAAATGTGTCTGAAGGATGATATCTGAGTTGAAGAGACAAAATCATGACCTATGAAAAATAGTTGAAGAATCTGGAGATATTTAGCCTCGAGAAGACCCAGAAGGAATGAAAACTTTTCAAATATTTGAAGGGCTTGCATATGAAGGAAGGATTAGATATACTCTGTGTGGCCCAAGAGGATAGAATTTGTTGGACTCAATGAGTTGAGCGCTTTCTAACAATTAGAACTGTCGCGCCATGGAAAATCATGTTCTGAAAAATAATGGCAAGACCTTTACCAATCACAGTTTAACTATTTGTACTCATCTTCTAGCTCAGAGATCTCACACCTTCGGGGAAAGGAAAGGTAGTTCATTTTTTTGCAAAAACTGATATCTGAGACCTTCAATTGTGCTCACTTGACCTCTGAGTTGATGTGAAAAGGATGATTTTTATAAAAAGTCAGATTATAAACTTAATACATAAAAAAATCGTATTTCATAAAACCAGACAGCCGTTCCTAATCCCACCATCCAGGGACAATAATTTGATGTATTAATAACATCTAATTTTTATGATTATAAAAGATTTAAATATAGCAAAGTATAAAGAGAAAAATATAAGAAAAGTAAAAGACAAAAGTTAAAAAAATTCCATAATTTTCTAAATAATCACCCCTTAACATTTTGATGTATTTTTCTTCTGGCCCTTTATTTTTACATCTAATTTAATTTATAACTTGTAACGAAACTTCCTCTTTATAAAAGTTTTATAGACCATTCTTTTCGCATAGCACTATATATGGACGTTATACTTTTAATATTTCAAGTACATAGTTTTTAATGGAGATTTATGACTCCATCTTACGAATATGCCATGATATATTTAACCAATTTCCTATTATTTTCTAACAATTTTGTATGCAGTGGTTTGTTAACATAACACTGCAATGAACATCTTTGTATATTATTAGTTATTCAAATGCTAGTTATGTTCTTAGGTGAGATTTCTTTTTTTTAAGATTTTATTTATTTATTTGACACGGAGAGAGCGAGAGAGAGAGAGAGAGAGAGAGAGCAAGCACAAAGGGGGAACGGCAGGCAGTGGAGAAGCAGGCTCCCTGCTGAGCAGGAAGCCCGATGTGGGGCTCGATCCCAGAACCATGGGACCATGACCTGAGCCGAAGGCAGCCACTCAACCGACTGAACCACCCAGGAGCCCCTTAGGTGAGATTTCTAGAAGTGGAATTAATAATTCGCCCAAGGCTCTTAATAGATCTGGCCAAAATCATCTCTGAAAACCTCATATCAATTTATTTTCTCATTATCAGTGAAATTAGACTTTCATTTTTAACAGTTTAGTGAATTATAGTTGGTAGATTATGATGGCAATTTTTAATTTGTATTTCTTTAAATACAATTGATATTCCATATTGATTTTATATGTCTAATGGCCAATTACATATTTCTTCAACATACCTATTTCTGTTTTCTCCCCTTTTCCAGCTGTATAGTTAGTATTTTAAGAATTTATTCATAGGGAGCTTCTTATGTATTAAACACATTAAAACTTTATCATGTTTTTTGTTTTGCCTTTAAATGTATTTATGTATTTTTAACATTCAGAAGTTTTAATTCATATGTAATTATAATTCTCAGTTTTTGTGACGCAAAAACACTAGGAGGTACACACATACAGATAGAATCTTAGGCAACTGTAGGAGCTGCTAAGCAGTGTCTGCAAGGCTGCTGTCTGCCTCTGATCCTGGGGCTTGAAGTCCAGAGGGCAAGCAGGTGGGAAGACAAGATAGCAAGCAGAACAATGGGAAGAGCAAGGACTAGGTGCAGCCACAATCGTGAGTTGAGCCCCTTGGGCACAGAGTGATACCGGGGCCTGTTCAAATTGCCTCTGCCCTTGGTGGTGTGGTGTGGGTGTCTGCCTTCAGTCCTGGGGCCAAACACACATCTGTCCCAGGAGTCAGAGCAGCTGGAGGAGGATACAGGGGAAGGCCGAGTGCTGCCTGCCCAGGCACTCCATCACACCGAGAGAGAAAACTGGATCGGCGACAACCTGTACACGCTACAGAATGGCTGTTTCACTTCTACTCTCCAAGTCTCCAAAAGAATCTCTTTTGTCCACTCCTCTGAGAAATAGAAAGGGAAGTTGACACATGAGGAAACTACCACATGCCAATATTTTTTCTAGTTTAAGTTAACTTGGGGAGAAATGATACCTTTTCAAAATTAGCCTGTCCTTTCAGGATCATGGTATGTTTCTACATTTAAATCTGATTTTATATAAGGGAAGTGCTATAATTTTGTCATGTGAGCCCTACCTAATTCCTATTAGAATTATTTTATGTTTGTTGTTTCTAGGGCAAATGGAATCATGCTTTTCATTATTTTTTCGCTGATTGAAAAGAAAGCCTTTTTAGCATGTGTATCTTCTTTGCTGCTGCTTTGCTAAAAACCTACTAATTTTAGAACTTTGTAAAGTTGATTTTCACTAGTTCTCTAAGCATATAATTATTGTTTTGTCTACAAACAATAGCATTGACTCCTGCTAACTCAATTTTTTTTTCTTTTTATTATGTTATGTTAGTCACCATACAGTACATCATTAGTTTTTGATGTAGTGTTCCATGATGCTAACTCAATTTTTGTTTGCTCTCTGATTGTTCTGGAATCCCTGATTGATACAATGTTAACTAATAGTAATGATGGTGGGTATCCTTTCAGTTTATTTTACTATGTATATTTTTAATCTTGAACAGCTACTTCTATTTTTGCTAGTTTGTTCATTTCTAAAATCAGGAATCTGTGTGGAATGCCATTTGACATCTACTGACATGTGGTAGAATACATTAATAAATTTCTCAAAAGTGAACTATGTGCAATCCTGTAATAAATTCTGCATTGTCCTGGTGAAAGATTTACTTTTTAAGGTACTGCTGAAATGTATTGCTAATAATTTATTATTTAAAAAATCTTCATTTCTAAGTAAAATTGGTCCGGTTTTTTATTTGGCCTCAGTCTCAAGAGTTATGCTAATTTCATAAAATTAATTCAATAGCTTTACTTACAAATTCTGTCACAAAATCTGTGACAAACTTACTTACAAATTTCTCAGTTTGTATAGTCTGAGAAATATCTAGTTTTAAAAACTGTGAAAGACCTTACCAGTTAAACTGGTGCCAAGCATTTTTGTGGTCGTTTTTTTTAAAAAAATTTACATTTTATTTGAGGTAAATTATACATATGGTAAAGTACACAAGCCTAAAGCATATAGCCCAATGAAATCGTAGGCATATACAGACACACGCAGACACATCTCTGCATCCACTAGCCAAATCAAGCTATAAATAGTTCCAACATCCCAGTGAAAACCCCTCCAAAGCTAATCACTATTTTGACTTGAAAATAATTTTTATTTCCTTTTTTTCTGTTGGGAGTAGTCTCAGTGAACACTTGTCCTTCTTTTTTGGCCACTGTATTAGTTTGCTAAGGCCGCCATAACAAAACACCTAAGATGGGTGGCTTAAGCAACAGAAATTTATTTTCTCACCGTTTTGGAGGCTGGAATCAAGATACAGGCAGGCTTAGTTTCTGCGGAGGCTTCTGTCCTGGGCTTGCAGTGGCTGTCTTCACATGATCTCTCCTCCAAGGGTACGCGTCCCTGGTGTCTCCTTGTGTGTCCAAATCTCTTCTTATAAGGACACCAAGTCACATGGATTAGGGTCTACCCTAATGGCTTTATTTCAACTTGATCACCTCTTTATTTATTTATTTTTATTTTTTATTTAAATTCAATTAGCCAAGGTATAGTAGTACATCACTGGTTTTGATATAACGTTCAATGATTCATCAGTTTAGCATAACACCCAGTGCTCCCATTCTGAAGTGTTGGGAGTTAAGACTTCAACATATGAATTTGGTGGGGAACACAATTCAGTCCCTAGCAGCCACCTGACAATTTCTAACACCTTTCTTGTCTTTGGAGAATTTAGCACTTCCGGAGTTCACACCTTTAAAACCTAGAGTCCAGAAACTCATGCAAACATGCACCAGAGCTTCTGCAGATTCCGATGATTGCACTGCACAACTTTGGAAGATGACATTCACATAAATGTGATGAGAATTATTCCTTGCAGGATTTTGCTGGGTGCAGCGTCTCCAGCATATGACTTAGGTTCATTATTTCCCATCACTTTGAAACTACCATCACAAAGAAGCAGCTGTTGCAGAAATCCATTCCAATGCTCATGGGAACGGAACTGTGCAATTCCCAGAGACGGGATATTGTGACAATGTCCACTGCCCAGTGTGACCAGCTACAGTCTCTACCCTGCTGTGGCTGCTGAAGTAGCAGCTCCACAGGGACCATCTCGCAGAATAACATGGGCCTCACGTCTGTCTGCATAGTCTCCAAGTTGGGATAGTTGCTCGTCTTAAGAAATTCAGTGACCACATAATATAAGTGACAAATTAATTTTTGCTTGAGCTTTTTGGAGGGAATTCTGTTTGCGACTAAGAGCACTCATGGATACGTTAGTTTATTCAGGGTTTTTGCTTTTTAGAAAGAAAATGAAAAAGAAAGTTAAGGAAAGGAGGATACGTTAGTTTATTCAGGGTTTTTGCTTTTTTGAAAGAAAATGATAGTTAAAGAAAGTTAAGGAAAGGAAAGTTAAGGAAGGAAGGACGGAGGGTAGAAGGAAAAGAAAAAAGAAAGAAGGATTTTTGACTATGTGTTTGTAAAATATAGCACATATCTAAACAAGAAAAGGGATAAAAAATTGGAAGTGTGCAGATTTAAAAGAATAATAAAACAGATTTCTATGTACTCATCACCCAGGCCAAGAAATAGACCAGATGCTTCCATGTTCCTGCTATCTGTACCTCTCCTTGTTCAGACATTTATGTTGACCCCATCCCGTTGCATTTCTTTAATGTTTTTACACCAACATGTGCACCACTAAAGAAGACACTGTTAGATTGTTCCCGTCCGTGAAATTCATATGAATGAATCCTACTGTATGCATTTTTCTATGGCTGCTTTCCTTTTTCTTGACACTGTATTTTTGAGATTATGTCCACGTCGATGCACATAGCTTTGCCTAACTCATTTCACTCTCTATCGTGATCCCTTTTGTAAATATCCCACAACTTATTGATTTCACCACTGATGGACATTTAAATTATTTTCAGGTTTTTATTATTACTACAATGTCACTATAAATATTTTTATACTTGTCTTCAGGTGCACCTTATAGGGCATCTGGTGGGCTTATAGTCTTTGTGTATGTTCTTTTTTAGTCGGTAATACCAAAATTTTTCCTGATTGTATTAATCTTTTAATTCTACCAGCAGTGGATGAGAGTTCCTTTTGTTCTGCATTCTCATTAGTACTTGGTATTGCAGACATTTAAATTTGTGCCAGTCTAGGGGCGCCTGGGTGGCTCAGTCGTTAAGCGTCTGCCTTCGGCTCAGGTCATGATCCCAAGGCCCTGGGATCGAGCACCGCATCGGGTTCCTTGCTCGGCAAGGAGCCTGCTTCTCCCTCTCCCACTCCCCCTACTTGTGTTCCCTCTCTAGCTGTCTCTCTCTCTCTGTGTCAAATAAATAAAATTTTTAAAAAATAAAAATAAAAATAAATTCGTGCCAGTCTAGTGAGTATCAATACTATCTCACTGTGATTTTAGTTTGCATTTCTCTGATTTATCAATTAGATTGACATCTTCTGTTGTATGTGTATTTTCATTTCTGCTCCTGTGAAATTCATTTTTCCCCTCCATTTTCCTATTAGGTTCTTTTTAAAATTGAAGTACAATGTTCTTCATATATTATTGATATATCATCCTTTGTTGGTTATATATTTTGCAGATATCTACATTTCACTTACTGTATGGAGTCTTTTGATAAACACAAGTTCTTAATTTTAGCCTTCACATGAATTAATCTGTTCCTTTGATTTGTGCATTCTGTGTTTTGTTCGAAAAATCCTTTTGTGCATGAGGTCATAAAAATATTCTTCTATACTGTTTTCTAAAAAATTTATAGTATTGCTTTTCACATGTGGCTGTGAAATCCATCTGGAATGGGTTTTGTGTATGATGTTAGGTATGGATCCTCTGCAGCAACACCCCTATTATATAGCAAATGACCGTAGAAAGGTATTTGTTTCTAAGGTCTTTATTCTCTTATCACTCTAGTATTGATTTCTGACTTAATCACATTGTAGTCAGAGAAGAAGGTCTGTGAGTACAATCCTTTCAAGTTGGTTGAGAATTGTTTTATGTATGTGGTCACCTTTGATAAATGCTTCATGTGTGCCTGATAAAAAAGTGCCTTCTGCAGTTGTTGGGTGCATTTTCTAGACTAACATGAGATGAATCTTATTAATTATGTTATTCAAATTGTCTATATCCATAATTTTTTTTCTACTAAATCTTCCAGTTACTGAGATAGTTATGTTAAAATCTTCCACTGTTATGGCAGATTTTCCTATCTCTCTTTGAAGTCTGTTAATTGTTGCTTTGTATGTTTTGGGGACATAATATTAGGAGCATAGAAGCCTAGAACTGTTAACTTTCCATTAATCAGCATGTAGTGAACCTCTTTATTTTAATAATGCTTTTTATTATAAAATCTATTGTGTCTAATATTAATACAGTAATACAATGACCACAGTTTTCTTGGTCATTATTTCCTAGGATTTTTTTTTTCAACTTTTTCCCTTTAAACTTTTTATAGTCTTGTTTTAGATGTAGATTTTTCTTTTCTTAAATGTATTCTGATGGTCGTTAAGCGTCTGCCTTCAGCTCGGGTCATGATCCCGGGGTCCTGGGATCGGGCCCCACATCGGGCTCCCTGCTCGGCGGGAAGCCTGCTTCTCCCTCTCCCACTCCCGCTGCTTGTGTTCCCTCTCTCGCTGTGTCTCTCTCTGTCAAATAAATAAAATAAAATCTTTAAAAAAAAAAAATGTATTCTGATGATCTTTGTCTTTTAATGGATGTATTTAGTCCATTTAAATTTATTTTAATTACTATATGTAGATATAATTACCATATATGTATGTGTAACTATATATGATATATAAGTATATGTTTTATATATAAATATCTATTCGTTTAAATATATATGTTTTAAATTACCACACACACATATTTGGATATTTTTTTCTAACACTTATCTTGTGTTTCCTTATTATTCTATTTTTTCTATGTTTCTTTATCTCTTGTCTTTTCTCCCAAGTGATATTTTTCTGTTATTTTACGTTAGTCTTATTAGTAGATGCCATATCTTTCAAATAATAAAAGAGGTATTATTCCAAGGATTTTCATAGAAATTGTAACATGAATGTTGTGTTATCAAGATCTAAGTTTAATAAAAAATCTTTACTCCCCTCCTGAACAATACACAAATCTTAGCACAGTTGATTCCAGTCACCTGCTTCCCATTTGTGTCCTATTATTGTCATGCATTTTAATTCTAACTTATTCTTGCTTTAATTTCAATCCAGAAAGACATTAGTTTTGTTATTTTATACCATCAAGATTTGATTGAATTCATCTATATAACCCTTTCCTTCTTGTACTTTAAACATTCCACCACCGTTTCCATCCCATGTGACTAAAGAACATACTTTGGAAATTTCTTTAGTAATATTTTTTCTAGTGAATTAGAATTAACATACAGTGTTACATTAGTTTCAGGGGTACAATATAATGATTTAACAATTCTATACATTTCTCATTCTCCATCATGGTAAGTGTACACTTAATCCCCTTCACCTATTTTGCCCATCCTCCTGCTCACCTCGCCTCTAGCAACCACCAGTTCTCTGTGTTTAAGAGTCTGTTTTTTTGGTTTATCTCTTTTTTTTTATTTGTTCATATGTTTTGTTTCTTGAATTCCAAATGTAAGTGAAATCATATGGTATTTGTCTTTCTCTGACTGATTTATTTCACTTAGCATGATACCCTCTAAGTCTATCCATGTTACAAATGGCAAGATTTCATTCTTTTTTATGGCTGAATAATGTTCCATCATAGACACCCCCCCAAATACTTATATACACATTACATAATATATATATATACACACACATACATCTTCTTTATCCATTCATCTGTGGATGAACACTCAGGTTGCTTCCATATCTTGGTTATTGTAAATAATGCTGCAATAAACTTAGGGATGCATATATCTTTTTGAATTAGTGTTTCTGTACTCTTTGGGCACATACTCAGTAGTGGAATTACTGGATCATATGGTAATTCTTATTATTTTTAATTTTTTAATTTAATTTTTAATCTTAAAATTTTTAATATTTTGAACCTCTCTACTGTTTTCCACAGTGGTTGCATAAATTTGCATTCCCATCAACAGTGCATGGGGGTTCCATTTTCTTTAAATCCTCACCAACACTTGTTGTTTTTTGTGTTTTTGATTTTAGTTATTCTGATATGTGTAAGGTGATAGCTCATTGTGTTTTTGATTTCCTGATTTTGATTTTGAGCATTTTCCTGATAATGAGTGATGTTCAGCATCTTTCATGTGTCTGTTGGCCATCTGTATGTCTTCTTTGGAAAAATGCCTGTTCAGGTCCTCTGCTAAGGAGCTTTGTTTTTGCTTTTGTTTCCTTTGCCTGAAGAGACATAGATTGAAAACTATTGTGATGGCCAATGTCAAAGAATTACTGCCTATGTTTTCTTCTAGGAGTTTTATGGTTTTAGCTCTCACATATAGGGCTTTAATCCATTTTGAGTTTATTTTTGTGTATGGTGTAAGAAAGTGGTTGAGTTATTCTTTTGCATGTAGCTGTCCAGTTTTCCCAGCACCATTTGTTAAAGAGACTGTCTTTTCCCCATTATATATTCTTGCCTCCTTTGTCATAGATTAATTGATCATATAAGCATGGGTTTATTTCTGGGCTCTCTATTTTATGTGCTTATTTTCGTGCCAGTTAATAATATTTTACTGGTAGCAAACTCACTGTTTTTTCTTCTCTGAAGACATTTTTATTTTACCTCCATTTTAATGACTTTTTGGTTATAGTCTTTCTGGGTACAGAATTCTGATAGTTCCTTTCTCTTGGCAAAATTGAACACATCATTTCATAGACTTCTGGGACCCATTGTTGTTATGAAAAGGTCTACTGTCAGTCTAAGTTTTGATCCTTTGAAGATCATTTTTCTTTTTCCATTAGGCTTCCCTAAAGATCTCTTTATCTTTGATGTTCTGTAGTGTTATTATGTCTAGGTATGATTTTTCTTTCTTTTAATCTTACTTAAAATTCACTGAACTATTTGAGCCAATAGAAGATAATAGAAGATGACATTCTTCAGTTTTGGAAAAATTCTCTGCCAATATCTCTGTTTTTCTCTATTCTTAATGTGATTTTTTTTTCTAAATGTTCCTATGTTTCTGTCACATGCCTATCAAAATAGTACATTAATAACCTAATGCTGCATAATAAATCAACCCAAAACGTTGTGGCTTAAAACAACAAAATCATTTCTCTCATAGTCTCTGTAGGTCACATTCAGAATGAGCTTAGTTAGTTCTTACTCCAGGTCATTCATGAGATTGAAATTTTATGTTGGGTGGGACTCTAGTTATCTGAATGCTTGAGGGGTGCTGGAGAATACATTTCCAAGGTGGCAAATTGCTACTGGCTGTAAGCTAGGGACCTTAGTTCTTCTCTACATGGATTACTCCACAGGGCTGTTTGAGTATCCTCATGGTGTGGCAGCCACATTTGTTCAGATTTTTTCTTCTTATGAAGGTATGAAGGTGGGAGACATAACTTCCAAGCTCTTTGCATGTTAGAGCAGAAAATGGAAGTGCTGACTGTCTTTTAAACTATTGTTTGAAATTTTTATTCTGTCTATTCTGTTTTGGATTTTAAGATATCTTCTTATTTTCTTTTATCATCTGTAGTAGCAGATGATAATTGTTTCATAACTATAGTAACTTTTCTTACTTTTCTCTTTTCCCTGTCAGCAAGTTGTTTAAAAGTATTTTTTTCTTTCTAAAGTTTTCTTTTACTTTTTTTTTTTTTTAAAGATTTTATTTATTTATTTGACAGAGACACAGCGAGAGAGGGAACACAAGCAGGGGGAACGGGAAGGGGAGAAGCAGGCTTCCCACGGAGCAGGCAGCCCAATGCTGGGCTCAATCCCAGGACCCTGGGATCATGACCTGAGCCAAAGGCAGACACTTAACGACTGAGCCACCCAGGTGCCCCTGAAGTTTTCTTTTACTCTTTGTTTTGTCTTTCTTTTTGAAGGTTAATTTCTGTTCTTCTGGATTTTTTAAGTTTTATTTTGATTGCCATATAAATGACAAATGAAACTTTAAGAATGGATGAAATTGCCTTGCAACAGAATGAGAACAGAGTCTAGCATTGGAAAGTCCAAAATTTAATAGGTATTTATTTTTATAGCTTCTTGAATTAAATGTCCATTTACCTCTATTCATTTTTTTAAATAGTAAAGCTTATGAAATTGTCCCTTTGGACAGCTTTGACTATATTCCACCGACTGTGATCCAAATAGGAGAAACACTCTTAATTTTGAAATGTTTTTGTTTAAACTTCCATTATTTTATAAATTTATTGCTTTGTAATTTAAAAATTAGCCTTTTATAGTTTATTTTTGTAGAACTTACTTATATTTTCTTTTTGGCTTAGTGGAGGTCAGTATATTAATTTTACGCTTTTCAAATTATATGAAGTGTTTGCAGAGTGCATCATTAATTTAATTATTAATTATTCAAATCTCTATGTTCTTATTTGTTTTTTCTATCTGATATGACAGAATTTATAGTAGCATGTTGAAATTTTCTATGTAAAGGGTATTTCTAAATATTTCACATATACTCTAATGACTAATTTTAGTACTGTGTAATTTGATACACAGATTTTTATACAGTTATGGGTCTTTATAATGTATTATTGTACACATGTATTTGTATCTTTTATTCCACTTAATGCTTTGTTCCTTGAACTGTCCTTTTTATGAAATTAATGTTTGACAACTGTTTTATATGTGCTTACCTAATACATTCTAAGGTGTCTTTTGCTTTTAAACTTTGTCTGTTATTTTTTAGTTGCTCTTCTTATCTGAAGTATTTGCCTTTTATTTTAACCTGATCTGACAGTCTTTATCTTTAAATTGAGATAGTTTTAATGCTAGTTCTATGTGTATTTTTATGTGGTTGGATGCATACTACATACATAATTTTTACTATACACTTCTGATTTTGCAATGTAACAAAACAGTTTTCTTTGTCAAAAATCTTTTCATAATTGATGTTGGTTCTATTTTTCTAGTGTTGGGCATTAGGTTGTTCCTTTTGTTGTAATTGTTTCAAGTAATGTTTCAATGAATTTCTCTATATTTTGATTTAGGGTAGCTTCTCAGAAGTGGAATTAATGAGCCAAAGTACACAAACAGTTACAATAAGGCTTTTGATATATAATTCCACTTTTTATTAAATTTATTCTCCCATCAGTGTCTGAGACTGAATTTAAACAAATATATGAGAGCTTATATATCCCAAAGTATCATCCCCCTTAAAGTGAACATTCCTCACAGATAATTGCTTATATAACATGCTACAAATACTGAAACTCCTCTTTATGAGTTGCTGTTAAAGTCTAAAGCATAACTTTTTAGGGGTTTTCATGTGGTAATCCTAACTTTTGAGAACATATTTGATTTTTAGAACTAGGGTCTTTCAAATTCATGGCTCAAGACTTAGAAAGAAAAATAAACTGGATAATACTGTCTTTAATGAAAGTTTTAGTATATATCTACCTAGATAAGGTAGGATTTCAACCTATATCTGTCTGACCTCCAAACCCATGTACTTAACCACTAGACTTACAGTCAGCAAACAAAAGTTATTCTGGGTGCTGTGCTAGGTGCCAAGAATAGAGTAGGGACCAAAACAGACATCTTTTGATTCTTATGCTGCGGAGTCTAGCTTATGCTCAACTTTCTTCTTTCAGTTATACTCTTTTAAACATATTAGTAATAGTACTTTAAAAACTCCATCTTGTTATTTGATAGTGCTTATATACACCAACTTATGATGTATCATTTCATTAAAAGCAGAAGGCATTAATTCTTTTTATCTTTAAATTACTTTGCATTTAGTGTTGGTAAGTTAGTACTTGCTCTAATGAATATTTAATTTTATATTGATAGCTTTGACTCAAACTCATTTTAGATAGGTTGACATTATAATTTATTATCTGAGCTGGAATATATGATTGCCCTAACTTTATATAATATATTAGAGAAGTGGTTTTACAGGGCAGCATGTAGATGCTTTGATAATATTTGAAATGGGATAAGAGGATAGAAAAATTAATCTGGTTTTAGAGGACTTCAAGGTAAATTTCTATTTGTGAAAAATATTTTTATTAAAATAAAAAGTGAAAAATTAATAAATATTTCTTAGAATCTCTTTTATTCCACTATCTTTATTTTATTAAGCCAGATTTTGATAATTATGATCCATAGCTTAAAATACAGATTAATCCATTTGAATCCAGTACTGTGGCAGGATTGCTTTAAACATTATGGAAACAGCAGTAATTGGTCCTAGACTTATAGGAATAACTTAGGCATAAGTTTTGGGGCCTCCAGAAAGAAGATGAGCATTGCACATTTTCAACTCATTTATCTTGGCATCTGAATTTTAATAGCTTAGATGTTTGAATCATTTCCTAAGCCCTGTTTGTTTTTCTTAAGTCAACATGAGTATATAAATCAATTATAAATTTTAAAGGACATCTGGAAAACATTTGTTATCTCCTGAAATAATTTTATTTTAAATTTGGGATCACATGAACCATAGTAACTTCTTTTGATTAAGAAAAATTAATAATTAAGATATTTAATGTATCAATATTATATGTCAATAACTATTTGAAATATAAAGAGAAATTTAGAAAGGTTTGTTAGTGGAAGATGAAAACCTACCATTTACTCATTTGAAGTGGCTATTGCATTTTCCAGGTAGAGTTTGTTCTAATAATTAAATGATTTTTTGAATTAACAAAGTGAAATGATGTGAGATGATGAGATAGGTTAGATCTAGGAAAATCACAAGAGCTCTATTCAAATATAAATCTTACTTTGAATTTGCTAAGTCTTACTGATAGTGAGTATGTTATATGTCATAGATTGGGGTTTCTTAAAGACCCATCTACAATCATTAATATCAGAATCTTTGGGGATCCTTGCTTCAAATGCACCCAATTTGAACACATCATTCTAATTGACCAAACTTTAGCAAAACTGACCAAGAAAAGGAAGAGAGAAAACCCAAATTACCAATATCAGGAATGAAAGGAGGGGTATCTCTACAGACCCTAAAGAAATTAAAAGGATAAGAATACTATGAATATCCCTCTGCTTATAAATTCTATAACAGATTAAATGGACACATTCCTCAAAAGACATGAATTACCAAAACTCACTCAAAAAGAATAGATAACCTGAATTGCTCTATATCTATTAAAGAAACTAAATTTATATGTTAAATTGCCTTCCAACAAAGAAAATTGTTTCCATTGGCAAATTATACAAAACATTTAAGAAGGAAGTCATATGAAGTTTTCACAAGCTGTTTCAGAAGATAGACAAAGAGAAAAACACTTCCTAACTCTTTTTATGAGGTCAGCATTATTCTGATACCAAAAGCGGACAAAGGCATGTAAGAAAACAACACAATAGACCAATATATCTCATGAACACAATTATAGAAATCCTCAACAGCATGTTATTAGATTAAATGCAGCAACATATAAAATGATTATATATCATGATTAAGTGAGATTATCCCAGGAATGTAAGGCCAGTTCAATATGCAATAATCAATCAAGGTAGTTCATGATATTAACAGATCAAAGAAGAAAAACCACACAATCGTCTTAGCAGATGCAGAAAAAGCATTTGAAAAAATTCAACAATCATTTATGATAAAAATTCACAGCAAACTAGGAATGGAAGAAAACTTTCTTAACTTGATAAAGAGTACATACAAAAAACTACAGCTAACATCATTATAGTAAAAGACATAATAGTAAAAGACAAATGCTTAGCAACAAGTAAGGATGTCTCCTATCATCAATCCTATTTAACACTGTTCTGGAAATCCTTGCCAGTGCAATAAGATAAGAAAAACAAATAAAATGCATACAGACCGGAAAGGAAGAAACAAATTGTCTTTATTTAAATGAGTTTATCAAGGTTGCAGATACAAGTTTAATGCACAAAAATCAATTTTACTTTTATATAATAACAATGAACAAGTGGAAATTGAAGTTTTAAAAACTGTACATTTTACAAAAAAATAAAAAATAAAAATAAAAGCTGTACACTTTAGAATCACACTAAAAACAATGAAATATTTAGTTACAAACCTAGCAAAAATATATGCAGGATCTGTATGCAGAATACTACATATTATTGGTGAAAGAAGTCAAAGAAGACCTAAATAAATGGAGATATATACTGTGTTTATAGATTGAAAAATTCAATACCATTAAGGTGTTAATTTTTCCTAAGTTCCTAATTTTTCCTAATCTAATTTTTAGATTCAATGCAATTTCCAGTTTAAATCCTAACAAGATATTTTGTAGATATTGGTAAGCCAATTCTAAGATGTATTTAGAAAGGCAAAGGAGTTAGAAGAGCCGAACACTTTTGGAAGAAAAAAAGAGAGAGAGAGAACAAAGTTGGAGAACTGAGACTATCTGATTTCAAGGTTCATCTTAAAGGTACTGTGATCAAGACAGTGTGGTATTCATGAAAGGACAAGTACATGTATTAATGGAACAAAATAGAGTCTAGAAATAGGCCCCTACATATATGGTAGAGTAATTTTTGACAAAGGTGTGAAGACAACTCAATCGATAAAGGACATTCTTTTCAAAAAATCATGCTGTAACAAACATCAATATGCAAAAATAATGTACCTTGGCCTATACCTCACACCTTACTCCAATTTTATAAATTTTAAAATGTATCATAGGCATAAATGTAAATGATAACACTATAAAAATTTTGCAAGAAAACACAGGAGAAAATCTTTGTGACCTTGAGTTAGGGTAGGAATTCTTAGATACATCAAAATCACAATCCATAAAAGAAAAATATTGACAAGTTGGACTTCATAAAAACATTTTTACTCTGCAAATGACACTGTTAAGAAAATGAAACCAGAAGCCAAAGAGTTGGAGAAAAATCTCATATCTGAAAAAGACCCTGGATTCAAACTATATAATGAAAACTCAAAAATAAGAAAACAAACAATCCAATTAAAAAATAGACCAAAGATTTGAACAGTTCATTGGGAAGGTATACAGATGGTATATATGCACATGAAAATATGCTCAATACCATTGATCACTAGGGACATACAAATTAAAGCTACAATATGATACCATTACTTATTGATTAGAATGGCTAAAATCAAAGACCAATCATTCCATGTGTACAGGAATGTGTGGAACAACTGGAACTCTTATAGAAATCAGAGAGGGAGACAAACCATGAGAGACTCTGGACTCTGGGGAAAAAAGTGAAGTTTGAAGGGAGGGGGTTGGAGGGATGGGGTAACCATGTGATGGGTATTAAGGAGGGCATGTGTTGGGATGAGCACTGGGTATTATATGCAACTAATGAATCATTGAACACTACCACAAAAACTTGTGATGTACTATATGCTGTCTAACTGAACATAATAAAAAAAGATTTATTATTATAATTGTATTTTCTGTACAATGTTTTTAAAAGCATTATGTGGTGTATAGCTTTCACTAATCAGAGCAATCAATGTAGCAGAGAAGAAATAGGGATCCAACTGGTAACTTCCATTCTCAGGAAACAAGCAAGAAGTGAATCATCCAAGAGGCTAATGGGACAAGAGAATGTCTTAATATTCCTCAGAGTCTTACTGAGCAGGACTGATGGTCACACTTACTTTTTCTTTCTGGGCTACATCTGATCACTTATGGTGAGATAGAGAGCAGAAGAGAATGGATAAAAAATTTCCATGGAGTATCCAATACTGCGACTCCAACCAGTGATGACCTCTCTTCCCTGGACACCAATGCAAGTTGAATGTTGAATTTTATAAATTTTATTTCCATCACATCCTATGGTGAGAGGCAGTAAAAAAAAGAAAAAAAGAAATTAGGATTTAAGACAGAAAGGAATCAATGTCAAAGGCTAAGTAAAATCTACAGAGAGACAGCAGGGTGTTAGGGCATATCATAAATGTGAAGGTAAGAAGTATTTAGGTTCAAATCCCAGCGTGCCACTTACTAGATATTTAGGCAAGTTACTTAACTTTTATAAGCTTCAGTTTCTTTGCTTTTAAATTGGAAATATAGTACTTATCACAATGAATTGTTATGAGAATTAATGAGATCATGTAGGGGGCTCAATTTAGTATTTTGCACAGTGAAGATACTCAGTAAGTAATAGTTGTTACTATTAGTTGTTATTATTATGATTATGCCTTTGTAAATCAGCATGGAATAACTAAACTGACTATCTTTAAGTTTCTATTATTCCTTCTATTCTAATACCCACTAGTGTATGACTTTGATTATTACATAATTTCTCTGGTCTTAGTTTTCTCACCTATAGAATGAGGATTAGCATAGTAGTACCTACCTCATAGAATTGCTGTGAGGATTAAATAATTTTGATAAGGAAAATCTGTGTCCTAAGATGGCTGACCGAGCCAGCGAGAGAGTCCCAGTCCTCGTCCTGGGGCTCTTCCGGGTTCTTCTCCCTGCTCTACTTCCCGTGCGCACCAATCCAGGTTCTTCTCCCTGCCCCACTTCGCGCACGCACCAAAAGTGCCAAATATGCAGAAGTAGAAGTGTATAAATTGCCCCCCTTTGATTGTGCTTGGGGCTCAGACCTTTGGAGACCACTCTCCTCTGAGCCCACCGGTGTTAAATAAACCTCCTATCCTCCAAGATCTCCGGGAACCGCTTCGTTCTTTGGTTGGGCGATCCAATCCAGGTTCCATAACATTTGGTTCCCTGACTGGAAAACCCAACCGCGCTGGCCCATTGTTGCCACCAGTTTGGGGCAACGGCGGGGCGGTGACAGAACGAGGGATCCTAAAGGAGAAGGCGTGCCCTGCCTAATTTTCGGCAGTCTCCCGCCCTGGTCGCCTCGGGCCGGCCCTGCTCTGCTGTTCCCACCGGACTCGAGGAGACTTGGCAGGTGTGGACCTGGTCCCGACGTCAGATTCCGGTAAGGCCTGGGGCCCCAGGATCCAGACAGGCCCATCCCCATTGGGGTGGAAGGGAATCCTGATCACATCCCAGAGACCTCTTAGAAGTCTCACAGGTAGGGATTCCCAGGGAGGGAATGTAGTAACTTCTGGAGTGTGAATGTGTGAGTGAATGTGCAGTCTGACCTGGCTTGCTCAAGTGGACTGATTCTGTGACTCCATGGGTGGGGACTTTTAAGGTCCCAGAAGCCTATGGAGTCTGAGTGGGCCCGTCTGCGATTCCATGGTGAATGGCATACAGTCTATGGTGGCATCAGAATAGTTCCCAATAGTAAGTCACAACGCTGAGACCACTATGTCTAAGCCTCACCTAAGCTCCTTCGGGACATGGCCAGACGGGCATCTGATTGGTCTCCTCATCTCAGGAGGCACCCCCCACCTTTGTCTGTCTCTGCGCCACCACACACAGGGACATCACCATGGGGTCAGGGCAGAGTAAACCTACGGTTCTAGAGACCATGAGCAAAAATTTCAAGAAGGGGTTTTTGGGAGACTATGGAGTCAGGACGAACCCCGGCAAGGTGAGAACCATATGTGAATTGGAATGGTCCACTTTTGCTGTCGTGTGGCCTTCAGAAGGGACATTGGATGTCCCAGTGATTCGTCGGGTATGGCGAGTCGTAACAGGAGAACCAGGACACCCTGACCAGTTTCAGTACATTGACTCCTAGCTAGGAATTGCTCAGACCCTTCCCCCCTGGGTGCGATTCACTTGCAATAGTCAGGGACAGGCCAGGGTCTTAATCGCCTCATCCAAGTGACCTAAAGAAAATCAGCAAAAGCCCCCGTCCCACAAATCTTAGCTGGAGATCCCTAGGATGAACTGCCCCTGCCCCCACTGTACATACCCCCCAGACCGCCTACACCTGGCCCTTCAGCTCCAGACACTCCGCCGCCATCGGTTTCACCGGTGCCCCCAGGCCCAGAGGATCCACCAGCGCCCCCAGGCTCAAAAGATTCACTTTCTCCAGGACCAGCAGCCAGGCTGCGCCCCAGGCCTGGCACAAGCGCCCTCCAAATGCTGGTACAAGAGACGTGGGAACCTGAGAGGCATGATGAAGATGGGACAGTCCAACCCAGCCGTTCCATGATGTACTATCAGCCCTTCTCCACCACCGACCTCCTCAACTGGAAACATAACGCCCCATCCTACTCTGAGAAACCACAGGCCATGGTAGACCTCATAGAATCCCTCTTCCAGACTCATCAGCCAACCTGGGAAGACTGCCAACAGTTACTCCACACTTTGTTTAACACAGAGGAAAGGAAGAGAATAATGGAAGGTGCACGGCAGTACCTGGAAGAGCACACATCACCAGGAGTCATCAACCCTGCTGCCTGGGCTAATACGGCTGCACCCAAAGAGCGCCCAGCATGGGACTTCACCACAACCGAGGGACAGGCCCACATCCGCCGGTACCAGGAAGCCCTCCTCTGGGGAATCCGGGCAGGAGCTAAGAAACCCATGAACATGAATAAGGTATCCTCGATCACTCAACAACCAGGGGAGTCCCCCGGGGACTACTATGAAAGACTATATGAAGCTTACAGGATATACACTTCATTTGGCCACAAGGCACAGGAAAGCCAACAGATGGTAAACACCTCCTTCGTGGCTCAGGCCGCCCCAGACATCAGAAAAAAAACTTCAAGAAACTAGAGGGTTTTGCCAGGATGAACATCACCCAACTAATAGAGATTGCCAATAAGGTCTACATGAACAGGGAGGTCGCAGCTGAACGGGAAGCCGACAAAAAGATGAAAAAGAAAGCCTCCTTGCCACCGCCCTGAAAGAAAAGGTGGGGAGACCCCAACCACCGAAAGGGGGGAAGCCCAGAACCCCCTTGGCAAGGGATCAATGTGCCTACTGTAAAGAGAAAGGGCATTGGAAAAACGAATGTCCCAACCGGGGAAAGGCTCAAAAGCCCAGCTGCTACAAGGAAGAACCCCGAGAGGAGGACCTCCTAGGCCTTGTGGGAATGGACTCAGACTGAGGGGGACCGGGCTCTTTCCTCCTTGGGCCCCACAAGCCCATGGTCAAAATGAACGTGGGGGGCCAACCAGTGACTTTTATGGTTGATACTGGGGCCGAACACTCTGTTGTCACCTCCCCAGTGGCACCTCTCAGCAAAAGGACTGTGACCATCCTTGGGGCCACGAGGATGTGGGCAATACAACAGCCCTTTTGCCAGGCTTGCCAGTGCGAACTCGGGGGCCACAAGGTCTGACACGAATTCCTTTATCTGCCTGATTGCCCTATCCCTCTCCTGGGCCAAGACATACTCTCCAAGCTTAGGGCCCAAATAACGTTTGAGCCCACTGGACACACTAGCCTCCAATTGAACCCAAGGCAAAAGGAGACAGGAGACAGGGTCTCTAATACTAGCAATTACCACGCCAAGGGAAGAAGAATGGAGGCTATTCTGTGCCCAGGCCCAACCGAGCAGCCCGCCGGAATTCAGACTCGCCTTCCCTTCAGTATGGGCTGAAAACAACCCACCTGGACTAGCCCGGAATTGGGCCCCTATCATTGTTGAACTGATCCCAGGAGTCCAACCTCAGAGGCAGAGGCAATACCCCCTTCCACAAGAAGCTAAGATCGGCATCCAAGAACATCTGACCAAACTCAAAGAAGCAGGTATTCTAGTCGAGTGCCAGTTGGCCAGGAATACCCCACTCCTGCCAGTCAAGAAGCCAGGAGGGGGATACTGACCAGCTCAAGACCTGCGGGCCATCAACAAGGTGACCATCTCTCTGCACCCAGTGGTCCCGAATCCATACACCCTCCTTGGCCAAATCCCAGGGTCAGCCAGATGGTTCACTTGCCTAGATTTGAAGGATGCCTTCTTCTGCCTCCACTTAACTCCCCAGAGCCAGCCATTATTTGCCTTTGAATGGACTGAACCTGATATAGGGTGCCAGATGCAACTGACTTGGACACACCCCCTGCAGGGGTTTAAACACTCACCAACGCTCTTTGGGGAAGCGCTGGCCGCGGATCTCACCAGCTTCCCAAGAAAGGCCGCATGATGTGGTATGTGGATGACCTCCTCCTCACCAGTGACACAAAAGAAGACTGCACAAACGGCACAGAGGCCCTCCTACAGCTCCTGTCAGACTCGAGATACTGAGTCTCATGGAAGAAGGCACAAATCTGCCAACAACAGGTCCGATACCTTGGCTTCCTCCTCACCCAAGGGAAAAGAAAACTAGGGCTGGAGAGGAAAAGGGTCATCATCTCCTTGCCATAGCCCCAGACAAAAAGGGGCCTACGAGAATTCCTGGGGGCTGCAGGATTCTGTCACATCTGGATCCCTGGGTTCTCAGCAATAGCAAGACCCCTTTATGATCTCTTAGGGGGACCAGATTGAGAACACCCTGCCTGGACTGAGGAAGCAGAAGCCCCTTTCACAGAGATAGGCCCCCTGGGCCTACCAGATGTAGAGAAAACCTTCAATCTCTTTGTGCATGAAAAGGAAAAAATAGCGCTTGGGCTACTCACCCAGACTGTTGGACCCTGGCAACGGCCAGTTGCCTACCTGTCAAAGAAGCTGGACCCCGTGGTAGCGGGATGGCCACCATGCCTCAGGGTGCCGGCAGCCACAGTCCTACTCATCAAGGAGGCAGACAAACTCACCCTGGGGCAAGAACTTAACGTCAAGTTCCCTCATGCAGTTGTGTCCCTCATGAACGCACAGGGACACCGCTTCCTTTCCAACTCTCGGCTAGCACAATACCAAGGGCTCCTCTGCGAAAACCCGCAGGTCACCCTCAAAACAGTAAGGACATTAAATCCAGCAACCTTTCTCCCCATGGAAGAGGGGGAACCAGACCATGACTGCTCCAAGGTGACTGATGAAGTCTACGCGAGCCGTCCAGATCTGTGGGATAAAGCCATAAAGAATCCAGAGCTCACGCTGTTCAGAGATGGCAGCAGTTATCTACAAGAGGGTGCCCAGAAAGTGAGTTATGAAGTAACCACAACCACTGAAGTCCTAGAAGCTAAGGCATTACCAGCTGGATGGTCAGCTCAACAGGCTGAATTATATGCCTTAGTCTGAGCCTTCACCCTCGGTGAAGGCAAGTAAGTCAACATCTATACTGATTCTCGATATGTCTTTGCTACTGTACATATACATAGAGCCATCTATAAGGAAAGGGGCCTCCTAACCACAGCAGGAAAAGCTATCAAGAAAAAAGAGGAGATACTGAGACTCCTTGAAGCCATCTGGCTTCCAAAGGAAGTAGCAATCCTGCACTGTAAGGGACACCAGAAAGGAGACGACCCCATAGGGCCCCTTCCCTCACCATGGCCCTAACACCCCCAGAAGAACTCCCTCCACCCAGTTACACTAAAAAGGAAAAGGAATGAGCCATAGCTGAGGGAGCCACCCTGACTGAAAAGGGATGGTAGATGATGCCAGACGGGCGCATCTTTGTTCCAACAGCAACCGGAGGGCATCTAGTCAAGGAACACCACCGACTCACTCATCTGGGAAAAATTGCATTAGAGGCCTTTCTCAAGAAGCACTACTACATCAGTCAGCTGCCAGCACTGTGCCAAACAACGAGTGAACGATACATAACATGTGCTAAAAATAGTGCTCGGTCTGCACCATGGCCCCTGCCAGGTGTCCAAAGGATGGGAGCAACCCCTTTCGAAGATCTAGAGGTAGACTCCGGCTTCACCTTCGACGAGACCCTACCAAGTGATGGACACCTGCTCACCGTGACCCCTGGCTCTCATTGGCATGATTTCCCTCATCTTGGGAGTCGGACTCTACGCTGTTGCCCCTCCTGACTGGACTTTCCCCCAGAGGCTTACTACTGTCATTGCTTATTGGGTGTCCCTAGGGTGTATTACTGCACTTACTTGTCCACAGGTTTCATCTGCTGATGGGTTAGCCACGATGGCTCCCTCTACCTAAGGTCATAAGATCCCACTTTTACTGGCCCTCTGCTGTCTACTCCTGAGTGCACTTCACCATGGTTTTCCTGGCCCCAGTCAGTCCCCAGTCTTCTGCTACCTGGTGTGCTGTTCCTCCTCACTGCCTCCAGCTTGCCCAGCCAGGCAAGGGGGACAAACTCTCATATCACCATTACTGGCAAATGGACTTTCCAGCTTATCCCCCTCAATCCCACACCAGCACCACCATTAACTTCTTCTACCTGGGATGGGCACATCCATGGATGCCAGCTTCTTGATACCTCCTGGGAACCTCATAGACAGTGTTCCTACCATGGCCCTCACTCAGGTTACCAGCTGGTAGATATCTACATCTGTGGGGGCCCTACGCCTCAACAGCCAAACACCTGCCCTCAATTCTGTTCGCAAGCCTGGGGATGTGAGACATGGGTGGCGACTTGGCTAGGAATGGAATGATGGTCCACCAGGTGGTGGCACCTCAAACAGTGCAGTGACATCCAGATTTTCTTGGCATGCAGCGCCACCCCATCCTCTTGCTCTAACAATCACTGTATACCACTCACCCTCTCAGTCTTAGAACCCAATGCCACATCATGGGCTACAGGAATCATTCTCCTGTTGGGCCAATATCACCCTATTGGAACCGACCACATGGCCAAATTTATGATTAAGTCCATGTTCACTCCAAGCCTTACAGTCAACCCCCAGAGTCAGACAGAAAATAACTCACCCTGGTGCATCCCTGGGTCCCCCATCCACACACTGCAAGCATCTATAGCGCAACTGTTATGTATGATTAACACCTCCCACCAAGCGCTTAACCACTCAGATCCACCCCTAGCATCTGACTGCTGGATCTGTATAAAGCCTGGCCCCATCCAATACCTAAGTGTCATCCTCAACCAATCTACCGTGTCACCTCCCACCTCGGCACCGGGGACCTCAGATTATCCCTTTCTGGCTCTGGTACAGCTGTATGGCAACTCTTCCTCTCCCATCATGGGCGACAGTCGGGTCTGTGCCCCTAACAACACTTTTCTGGCTTGTGATCAAGGTGTATATATCTGCATCACCCCGCGCAATCAATCCTGCACGCTTGTCAGTCTCTTACCCGATCTTTCAGTCCTCCCTGGGAGTGATGCCCCACTCATATGGAGACCTCCTAGCCGCCCTCGACGCTCCCCTGTGGCCAGTCCCTCTTATCGTGAGCCTTCTGGCCGCATCAAGTGTTGCCCTTGGCACCACTGGCGTCAGGATGTCTCAGGTTCAGTACCAGGGGTTAACTCAACAACTCACGACAGACTTTTCCGCCCTCACTCAGCCGGCCCTGGCCCTGCAGCACCAACTCAATTCACTGGCCTCAGTGGTCCTCCAAAACAAGCACAGGCTCGACTTACTCATGGCCGCACAGGGGGAGCTCTGCCTCTTCTTACAGGATGAATGTTGTTTCTATGCTAATGAGTTGGGGGTGGTCCAAGAAACTCTGACCCAATTATAGGAATGAGTACATCACCGGTGGGAATCGCTCCAGTGGACAACTTGGTGGGATACCCTCTCACAGTGGTTCCCTTGGTTCGCCCCCCTCGTCAGCCCCCTCCTATTGCTTCTCCTCGTAGCATTTGGCCCTTGTATTCTTAATGCCCTTACTAGGTTTGTCACTACTCAAATTGCTACAGTGAGACTCCAGTTGCTCCTTACTCACTATTGCCCTGTAGAAGATGAAAATGATGCCCTCTAAACTAGGTGTTAAAAGGGGCATCAAAGGGGGGAATGATAAGGAACATCTGTGTCCTAAGATGGCCGGCCAAGCCAGCGAGAGAGTCCCAGTCCTTGCCCCGGGGCTCTTCCGGGTTCTTCTCCCTGCTCTACTTCCGGTGCACCAATCCAGGTCCTTCTCCCTGGCCTGCTTCGCACATTGGCCAAAAGTGCCAAATATGCAGAAGTAGAAATGTATAAATTGCCCCCTTTGTTTGTGCTCGGGGCTCAGATCTTTGGAGATCACTCTCGTCTGAGCCTGCCCATGTTAAAAACACCTCCTATCCTCCAAGATCTCTGGGTGCCGCTTGGTTCTTCTGTCGGGTGATCCAGTCCAAGTTCCATAACAATTTAATACTTCTAAAACTGTTAGAACAGTGCCTTACACATAGTAGTTACACAATAAATGTTAGCTGCTACTATTATTACTACTATTATGCTGTTGTTATTATTGTCAACTAATGATTAACATGTACTAACTGAACATATTATGGGTCCAGTAGAGTTGGTAAAAGAAAATATTTGTAAGTTCTACTGAATATTAAATTGCATAGTCTTGAGTCTAAGTTCCTAGCACTAAGTACTCAAAATATTTGATTAATTAATGAAGGTGTTCATTAGTAACTCAGTAACTAAATATGTCTGGCCTCAACATCTATGATCTGTCTGAATGGACAGTGAACTGGTGAGGAAGAATCAGGAAGAACAATATTCATATTTTGAGAGAATTAAATACATGGGGAGAAAACATGTCTCCTAGGCTGGGCAATGACGTAGAGGCGGAAGTGGAGCAAGGTACAGGTGGCAAATCAAATTTCCACCAGCAGTAAACTAGATACAAGAAACTGCAACAGAGTAAAGTAATACAATGGATTACCATGCAGCAGAGAAAATTAATTCATTATACCTCTCTATCAATGTGAATGAATCTCACAAAGAGAATATGGCATGAAATAAGCAAGCCACAAAATAAAAGCCACTGTTATTCCATGTATATAAACTTTGAAGACAGGCAAAGCTAAATTACCTTGTTAAGGGATAACATATGTGAGTGATGAAACTATTAATAACGGCTATCACAAAAGTTAGGATAGTGATTATATACAGGGAAGAGAAGGGACAGTCCCCTGAGATATTAAGGTTCTATCATTTTGTAATGGGTGTGTGTGTGTGAGAGAGAGAGAGAGAGAGAGAGCCAGAGAGGGAGCTTGGTATGTACTTTACAATAGTTTTTTTAAAAGTACATGTATTCTTTACACACCCTTTTTTATGGATGACATATTTCACAATAAAAAGTGAAAGTAAGAGTGAATGGGGTCAGGAAGTCAGCCAGCCCAACCAGAGGATATTGTAAGTTGTGGAGTTGCAGGAATTAAATTAACTGATATTCAATCCATTTCCTTTTGAGTGCTAAATGGCATCCAATTGGTTGCTTTTTCCCCTCTGTAAGCTTAAAAATCTCACCTTCTTCAATATATCGAAACAAATCATGGAAGTCATCAAGCAGAGTCAAGGGGTCACAACAGAGGGTATTGAAACCTCCAAGAGGAATGTTACCTCTGACACCTAGCGAGCCGGACGGGGGTATCAGGCGCAAGGCAAAAGTGAGGCGTTGATAGCGGGGAGTTGTCTATTGATATTCAGGGCTTCCTCTGCACAATCGAGGCCCTTATTCCAGTTGACAAATGACACCCCACCGAAAGAGTTGATGGAATTCATTCTGCTATCAAGGGTATGACTGAAGTAAAGTCTGGTAAGTCCTCAGTAGGAAAATGGAAGAGATCAAGTGAGGATAAACCAAAGGAATGTACTTCTACTAGGAAGATCAGAAAGAGATATAGGCTAATATATGTGCAAGTTTAGACACTTGGAGTTTATCTCCCATGTCCGAAATCTGCCCCAGACATTCCATTACTCATTGCTCTTTTTCTTTTAATCCTGCTGTCAAGGAAATAAGATGCAAGCTGAGCAGGTGGGAACTAAAATCAATAAGTTTAACACTGTATTGGAATGCCTCTAGACTTTAGCCAGCAAGAAAAAAGTTCCTTCCGAGCCCCTTACTATCTTCTAATGGTAAGCTAGCTAAGACCTGGACATTTGGAAGTATTTCTGTGCTATTTGGGTTCAGTTGAAATCAATCTCTCTCTCTCTCTATCTGAAATTATTCTAGAACAAGTTAGGTGTCCAAGGCTTAGATAAGAGGAATAGTAGGATACCATAGCAGATAAATCTTACATGGCTATAATAATTATTTTATTGTTGTATGTAAAGTGCTAGACACTTAACATAATTGCTCAACAACCTTGAAAGAATGATATTTTTCTAGATAAGAAAATCAAGGCTCTGTGAGGTTAAATAGTTTGACCAGGAATATAGAGTGGAGCTGGGATACTAACTCAGTTCTACCTGAACACAAAGCAAAAGTGATAGGTGATAACTAGTTTCTTAAGAAGGAAAGGACTTTAACAGGAACGTTATCAGAGCTGTTCAGAGAGGCAAGAGGGTAGGGTAGTTCCCACCCGGACTGGTATATCTAGGGGAAGTCTTTCTAAACTAATGCAAGTTTGGGGGGTGAGGCTGTTTAATAGTGAGTATAAGGTGGTGGCAGCTTCCTAAGGGAAAGGGAAAGACAGAGCCATTGAAAACACCAAAAAAAGTGATAGTGGGTCCCCAGATTGGAGACTCAGCGTAGTATATTTGGACTTAGTCACCTAAGACATCAGTTATGGTACCATTTTTGCTGCTACAGTTCTCATTGAAATTTGGGCAAACTTCACCACCTGCAATATATCATAAGGTATTGAAGTTGAAAAAAATGCAAGAGGATACATAGACCCGTAACAGCCTGGTATATGGAAGGAGTGAAGATACCCGTGTCAAGCTGTATGTTTAATCTTTACAAAGCTTCATTTCTTTCATTTCTTAAGATGAAAATAAATATACATGGAAGTGCTAACATTTTCCCCTACACCTCATTGGACTATCTCGGCACCCTAAAGCACACATTCAAGACGCCTGGAGTCCCTGGACCAGGAGATGCTTCCCAGAAGATGGCAGAGTGATTCTGAGTCTAGTTTCAGGGACATAAGCTGAACGGAACACAGGATAAGGCTAGGAGAAAGGGAGTTCCAGCTGGAGACCTCTACTTTGGCAAAAATGCCCTCTAATTTTTAGATATAAAGAGATCTTTGTTTTATCTGACAGTAGCTTATGGTGGACGTCGCAAACCCAAATGCTTAAAGTGACCTCAATAAATGAAGTGAGCTGGATATACATGGACCCTCAATCCTTCTGTTTTCTCATCGTGTTAAGAAATATGTTTCTACTGTAAGTAACCGCATGCATGAAGGGATGTGACCTGTATCACTCAGTCTCTCTGCAGGGCAGCAGTTGGGAGTGAGGGGGAGGATGTGAACTGGAAAAGTCATACGTCATCCAAAGGGGGCAGTGGCTACTCATGTCCAGCTGATCACTGCCATGTGGAATTTAGGACCACTGTTGCTAAATTTCTTATTTTTCCAAAGGGGCTAGAAACCAGGCTTTTAAGTAAAAATCTCCTGCTTAAAATATATATGTATATATATTCTGAGTTTTTTTGAGAACAGTATAACGGTCCCAGAATGCCTTCAGCCTAAATCTGTCCTGCAGGCAACTGGTTTGCAATTCCGGACTCATTCCAGCGCTGGAGACCTGGGCTTGCAAACGGTTTTCCCTTCAGCCTGCAGGAGGCTGACTGGCTGTGGCTTCCATGGGGGAGCCTTCTCTGGTGGTTGTTCTATCTCTAGTCCTCTGGAAAGCCCCATTCTTCCTGGCCACACCCTTTCTGTGTAATCACATGTTTGATGCTTTTCTTTCCTGCTAGTCTGTAAGTTCATGAAAGAGGGGACCATTTCTGTGTCGATCACCAGGCTCTCTGAAATCGGGCTGACGGGGAGTTGTGTGAAGAAGGGTGACTGGAGAGGCCTCCTGGGAGCACCTGGTGGGCGCGGGAGCAACGTTTGGCTGGGAGAGAGATAGTAAGCAACTTTTTATAGCCATATATAGTATATAATAAATAATTTGTTATCACTTTAACATAAAGATATGAAAATGTGTGTTGATTTGAAATTATATTAAATTCTGTATTGTTTACTTTTCTTTTATATAAATGCTATTATTTAAACCAAAGCAATAGAACTGGTTAACAGTGCAATTAATAACTAATGATAGGACTAATTGAAAAACCATAGGGGTGAGGAAAAGTTAACAGTATTTTGATAATATTTCTTTGCTCTGATACTATGATTTAATTCTTACTATCTTATTAGATGTTAAACAATATCAGGCTATATGTGTGTATTTGTAAGATCCATACTAATTAAACAGATGTTACCTCTAACTAATAAAAAAAAAGATGAGATGTTTCTTTCTGTCTCATGATCCAGTAGGGTATTTTTACTCTTTCAATTTCCTTTTCCAATAATACTTCTCTGAACCCCCCGAAAGCTTTTTTATAGGGCATCTTTTTTTTCCCTCTCTTACGTAGCAACAAAAGTAAATATAGTCAAATGTAAAATTCGCTTTGACTTGCAGCTCTGCTCTTACTAAACCCACATCACATTGATTCCTGATGTCAGTCCAATGTGATGATCTAAATATTTTCAACAAAAGAATCTGAGCATTGAATACTTGGGATTTCACTCACTAGTAACACCAGGCTTTTAGATTTGGAAGAATTAGTTTCTAGCTCTCCCAAAATGTCCATTCAGTTTGAATCCACAGACTTGTTTTGATAAACCAGCTGCTTATTAATCAGATAACCACTTAGAAGTTAATCATTTGGTTGTTATATCTAAATTGTCTATCATTTTAAAACACTCTTAATCATGTCACCATAACTGAAACCTCTGTTTCTCAGGGAAAATGATTTTAAATCATAAAGGTAGTTTGAACTTGTGAAATTAAAGTTGGATTCCAAATAAGGTACAGTTTTAATGAAGAAATGAGAAAGTCCTGTTTAACTTGGCTGCCATTTTGTGCGTTCTAAAGCAATCTTATTTCCAAAAAAAAAGAGTCATTTTTTTCATTATATGAATTTCATTGCAACCTACATGTAACAGTGAACAATTCCTGTGCCCACTTCACCTTTTCCTAGGTTCCTTATAGCCTCTCCAAAGATCATCCATCAGTTTCAAAGGAAGAGCATATACATTTCTGTTTGACTGTAGTCTTTTTTCCATTCTTACCCTCAAAGCATTTGCAAATTAGAGGACATACTTTTTTTTTAAGATTTATTTATTTATTTTTGAGAGAGTGTGTGCATGAGCAGGGGGAGGGGCAGAGAAAGAGAGAGGGAGGAAGCAGACTCCCCCTAAGTGGAATAGACTCTGGGCTCAATCCCAGGACCCTGAGATCATGACCTGAACCTAAACCAAGAGTAGGATGCTTAACAGACTGAGCCACCCAGGTGCCCCTAGAGGACATTCTCCTTGTGCCACACTTTGAAAATATGATTTTATGGCAGCTAATATTTTAACATATTATCTATGGCTGGCAACAATGATACTCATCTTGTAAGCCCATGTCTAATACATTTACATATTTCACACATTTTGGAAAATGACCAATGTTTTCATTATGAAAGTCTCAATATTACAGGTAAGCAGATCTTACTCCTTTTTTTTTTTTTTTAAGTAGTGTTATGTGCAAGGTGTGTAGAAAATTTAGCAGGTAAGATCTTCTCATGTTATTTGATAAAAAGTTTATAGACTGAGTAGAATTTTTAAAAATGTACACTTGCACAGTATATCTGCTGACTCTGCAGACAGATGAGCAAAATCTAGTTCTATTTGAACAAGATATGAACGGTCTTTTGTATTTTCCATCATTTCATTAAAATCTTCATAGGAATCAAGAACATGATTTGAAACTCCATTGTTCAAATCAAAATACCTAAGAATCAGGGAGAACATTTTTGCTTCTTGCCATGATTCAGTTTATCACTTACACTACAGAAAGTATGATCATGGGTAAGATCGGACAGAATCTGATTGCTGGTTGCCAGAGAGGGGTGGGGGATGGGTGAAATGGCTGAAGGATCAAAAGTCACAAACCTCCAGTTATAAATGTCATGGAGATGTCATGTACAGCATGGTGACTGTAATTAATAATACTGTATTGCATATTTGAAAGTTGCTGAGAGTAAATCTTAAGAGTCCTCATCACAAGAATAAAATTTTTTTTTTTTTTAAAGATTTTTTTTTTTTTTTTTTATTTGAGAGAGAGAGAATGAGAGAGAGCAAGCACATGAGAGGGGGGAGGGTCAGAGGGAGAAGCAGACTCCCCGCCGAGCAGGGAGCCCGATGCGGGACTCGATCCAGGGACTCCAGGATCATGACCTGAGCCGAAGGCAGTCGCTTAACCAACTGAGCCACCCAGGCGCCCAATAAAAATTTTTATAATTATGTATAGTATGGTAACTAGACATATTGTGGTGATCCTTTCTCAGTCAATGATTCAATGGCCACTATTTTCAGTTAAGCATTAGTGTCTTTGGGGGAGATGAAAAAAACTATTGATTGATTTAGAAGCACTTGCCTGCTTCATTGCTAACTTGTGAGAGCTTTCGTATGTGCTTTCACCTTCCCTTCTCCACGATGCCCCACCTGAAATTCTTTTTTGCATCTCACACCAGTATTATACCAACAGTACTCTGTTTTGGTTTGGCCGTGTGTTCAGTATTTAATAGTGTTTCCAGCAGTATGAAAGACCAAACCTTGAGCTGTATCTCATACTGGGAGACTGAATCGACATTTCATCTTCAACTGCTTAATGGGGTTCATTCTCATTTTTAGAAAACTGTTCCATTTTCCTACATGCTGCATGAATAGGAAGCTGTCCTACATAGGAGGCCCCGACAGGAAATTGCAGTGAGTCCTGGATTCACTTAGTACAGCACAATGGAAATAAATAAAAGCCATCTTCCTTCTGTTGGTCCATTTCTCCTTTTGGATGAGCAAATGAGAATCATCTTTAGGGCATTATGTATTCACTGAGGCTGTGACCTTAATCCATAAAGCCCTATAGAGTTTATGCTTTGATTTTCTTAAAGCCTGCCTCCCCTTATACAGTGTCCCAGACAATCAAAATTACCCCCGCAGTGTGCTTGCTAACAGTTCACAATTTCAGTGGACCTAAGACTGAGCCATCTGGTAAATAGGACTTGGCACAGAGATTCCTCTTAAGGTGATTTGACCACACCACACTGTTTGCCTGGAAATCTCCCATTTTGCCATAAAGCTGAGCCAATTTTTAGAATTCTCCTTGGATTATTGGTGATTAGAGTAAGTAACAAAAATATAATTGTTGATCCACTGCGATAAAGTTTCCATGAAGAAGTTACACGTGTTTCTAAATAATGGTATTTAGAGGTTTCTTGCTATTCAAAGGAGATGAATAAAGTTTAAATTCAATTGAAGGTATAAGAGAATGAACAAAGATTTTTGGAGAACCTACCATGTGCTAGGAAATAGATGTTTTCTTATTTGACCCTCACAACTCTATTTTGCAGATATCATTATTCCTATTCTACAGATGAAGAAACTGGCTTAGTGGCGGTAAGTAACCTTTCCAAAGGCTCATGGATAGTAAGGGGGTAGACTTGGGATTCAAATTCAAGAGCACAGACTCCAGATTCCACGTGTTTATACCCTATTACCTAAATAATAATCTCTTTCCAAGCTTCCTACTTCTCATCCTGCTTTAACTCATTTCTTCTGTATCCTATTTACTTTTCATATATTGTCCACCAGCTTGCCAAGTTTTTCATCATTTCTCCTTGTGATAATCTCTTTAAATTCTCCTTTTAATTATTGTGTTTTTAGTTCCCTTTCTCATCTCCAACAGCCTAAGTCCATGTCCTCTTTCCTAGAGCCATTATTAGTGTCCTAACTGGTCTCATATTTATTCTCTTTCCCTCAAAAGTCTGTGCTCCACACATGATTGTGTAAAGGAAATCGTTTCCCTCCTCTGTAAAGGAAATTACTAAACTACACCATTCAGTTGCTCAAAATCCTGCGATGGGCTCACATCACAGCTTAGAGTCAAATTCCCTCCTTTGATGGCTGAGAGAGTGTCCTATGATTTGGCCTCCACTTTCATCTCTCACAATGTCTCCTGTCCCTGCTCCCCAGGCTCATCTCGTTCCAGCCACACTGGAACTTATATGCCAAGTTCATTCCTGCTGTTGCACTTGCTGCTTCTTTGTCTTCCCTCTGGTCTTTTCTTGGTTCACTTTCTGACTTCATTTAGGTCTCTGATCAAACATTCCCTGAGGAGAGAGGTCTTCCTTGACTCCATTTCTAAAGTAACTGCCAGCTAGTCCCTCTGTAATGCCTTACCCTAGAATTTGTCATTCACTACCTAGATTTAGGTTAGTTTTAAACATGAATTTGTTCTCTTTTTTGTCTTTCCCCTGCCATTAAAATATAGGCTCTATGGTGACAGGGATCTTTCTGTCTTGTCTATCACTGCCTTCCAGAGCCCACAGTGCCTGGTGCAGTACACACTCGGGAAATATTTGTTGAGTGAATAAAGATATATTTTCACAAATGTCTCAGTAACATTCAAGGTGATCTTAGAAATATTGATTTTCTGGTCTCCGAATTATTTTTTCACTACTCTTATTTGTTGGATTTTTTTTTTTTAGCTAAACCCCTATTCTGACAATTGATCACATACTGCCTTATGATGTATTTTGTATTACTTAAATAACTTTTATACAATATTGCTATAGTTTGTGGGTTTCAGTTTTTATATTGTGGATAAGCACACTGGTAGCTTAAGCACGATCTGTATTACTCTTAGTATTTCTCATAGCAACACAGTCCATTAATACCATATAGTAGGAAATCATGGATGCTTTGTCACTTGATGATTGAATCAATGAGATATTATTAAATACCTATTATGTGCTAGACAATATTCTCAGTGCTTTGTCACTATTACTTCTTTTATCCTTACGACAACAATCTGGAGTGGGAATCCTTACTTTCATTTTACAAACAAGAGAACTATGGTTCAGAAAATAGAGCTGACTTGGTTTATTAAGGCTGTACAGCTAAGAAGAGGTGAAGTGGGTCTTAAACATAGATATGGACTTTAAAACAAATGCACTTTCCACTAGAGACTGTAGTTTTGCAGTAAATCTCTGTTAATATATAGATTCATTCATAAAGTACAATGACTCTCAAATCATACTGAGCTGACTTATATTTACTATGCGGGAAGAGGAATGTGCTGAGTAGAGTGTGTTGCTTTTGATTATTATCTTTACGCCATGTGCTTACAGGGTTATGGAAAGAAGGACTGAGAAAGGCAACTGGATCTACTCAAGAGAAAGACATTTAAAAGTGCAAAACAAACAGGTGCAAAGGTCAAGTACAATTGTGATTTAATTTCATTATCTGGGTTCCATATTACTTGAGACCCAAGACACATGATGTTGCTTTCCCTTTTCCTTCCCATGACCATTATGCTTAATCAGTCCTGAAGCCCAGAAGAGAGGGGCTCTAATTAGAATTAGGAAACTCAATATGGAGCCTAGGGGAAAGAGAATCAACCGCTAGCTAGCCACATTCCAGTTCCCCACAGCTGTCCGAACCTGGCTATAGACCTGGCATCTTTGCAAGCATGATGTAGTACAAGGTGCCTGGCAGAACCAAAGATACAGAACCCCTGCCTAAGGAGCAGGTCTGATGGCAAGCAGCATACAGTAGATATTCGGGGACTTGACTTTTCATGAGATCTTTACATTTGCTGAACTTTCTTATTAAAGTCAAATTGTCTTAATGCTATTATAAATCACTGGCTCTCCAAGGTTTCATATGCTTAAGAATGAACAAGATATCCTGTGTGAAAAGGCAGATTCTAGGGTCCTGCCAGAGATTCCACCTTGGGTGGGGCTTGGGAACCTGAGTCTTAAAACAAGTACTTCAGGATGATTCTGATAACACGTTATCCATGGAGATATATCAGTCCAAGACACCTTTCCCCCGTCAGATATTTTACCTCTGGAATTGTGTTTTATATTTCTGAATAATATATTCTTTCTCACATGAGCATGGAAGATAATTGAATGTGTTGTTGTGTTAATATTAGAAACTCAATTCTAAGATGATCATCAGCCAAGAGATTTCTCTTGTAATGATTTATTCAAGTCTGTTTTTTTTTTCCTTCTATGGCTTTTAATGCACAGTCTTTTAAATTAAACATCAGCCAAGCGTTAGCTCACAATCTATATTACTAAGTACTAAAAGCTGGCCCAGCATTCTGGCAAGAAGGAATGAGCTGTGAACAGTGAGGCCTGACAACCAAAATGGTGTGAAGTGCTCAGATCCCCTTGGGGGGACTCTTGGCACTAATGCCCATCCTTATTTCTCAGAAGGTCCCTCTAGTGTCACACAGTGGGGAAACCGTTAGCAGACACACTTTGAGGGGATTTTGATTGCTGCAATACCCACATGCTTTATCTTCTGGGGATTTTCGTACTGCTTTCGTTACACTAAATTCTCTAAATAATTGCAGAGAAACTATATGAGACTATAGAAAATGATATATGTCACAGACCTCGCTCTGTTTAGCCCATAAGGTATGAATTGAAGCAGACATGTATGTTATTAATATGACAGACGATGAAAAGCGCCACACAAAGGGTATGAACAAAGCACTCAGACGTTGTGAAGAACAGTGAGGATGACATTCGAGCTAGGCCGGAGACTATAAGCAGCCTTTCACCAGACACAGAATAGAACAAAGACCTTTCTATAGAGAAGAACTGCCTTAGGATAAAACAAAATAATGGCAACTAACATTTATGGAAAACTTATTTGCTAGACACTGTTATAAGCACTTGTTATGTTTTATTTAATTCTCAAAAAACTTGATGTGATGGACGCGGTCATTATTCTCAGTACAGACCCGAGGAGACGCAGCTGTGGCCTGATGTGTGGAGTATCCTCGGGTAGTAGGAACATGTCAGACATGGCAAATGGCGTGGTGTGAGCTGAGCCAGCAGAGAAGGCGTCAGAGGGAGGCTGGGCCGAGTGATGAGGTACCTTCATTACATGGTGAGGAAGTGCTTTATGTGAGGGTTTTGTTCTTTTTCTTTTAGTTAGTGTTTCCTATTATACAAGTAATATCTACACACACTTTTAAGATCTGCAAACAGCATACAATGAAAAGAAAATTTGGTACCACAGATACTCAGTTCCACAGCCCCTCTCCCAGGAAACAACCATGATCACTAACTTCTCGTGTATCTTTGTAGAAATATTCTATGTATAAGTATCTTCTTTCTTCTGCCTTTGTTGAACACACAGGAACATACGATACAAACTTGTGTCTTGAGATTGCCCCCTATCAGCACATTTGGCACATTCAGATCTGTCTCATTCTTTTCTACAGCTCCATGTTTTCCAATTATGTGGTTGAACCATGGTTTATTTAACCAATCCACTAATGATAGCCATTCAATGTGTTGCCAGTCAGTACACAGTGCTGATTTGAAGATTCTCATCTTTGAAAACGTGCAAGTATTACTTACAGGAGATGCCCCTCGGGGCGGCATTTCTGTGCCCTTGGGAAGGAATTTCACCAGGGGAAGGACACGACGAGCAAGTGGGCCTTTGAGAGCCATGGGTCTGGTGTCTGTGTTGGAGGAAGGAGCGGAGAGAGGAGGCCTCAGAAGTGAGGAAGATGGGAGTCTCTTGTATCTCTTCAGGAGGGAACCTACGAGAGCTGCTGAAAGCTCAGCCAGCTGACCACTGGAGCAGTTTACAGATGGAATCACCCAGAGAGCCTTCGCACAACCTCTCTGATGGCTCTCCCTTTCTCCCCCGGGGCTTTCTGTTTCCCACCAAGTTCTTTTAGCAGGTAGCTCGCACCAGTGAGCAGAAAGTGTCTGTGCCAGATTTGTCTTTGAGGGTAAATCTCTATGTTTTTAGTATTCTGAAATCAGTAACAACAGAGGATTGAAGGAGCCAATGAGCAGTGGGGAGAAAACCCTTTTCAAAAATGTTTCAAAAGTGACCGTCGAGTTACCTTAGTGCTCGCGTGTGCTCTCAGTCCTACCGGTGGATGGTGGATGGCGCTGTCTATCTGGGTATCTTTTATTGCCCTCTTTTTTTCTTTTTTTTTTTTATACCAATAAAAGCAAACTTACTACCCTTTGCATTCGAGGGTAACTACCATACCCTCATTAAGCCCTGTGACTTCTTTCATTCCTCGTCTAGTCATAATCTTAATTACCCCTGCTTTAAAAAGCTTAACCTACTTAAAGGAGAAATAACAAACTAATCCTAGTTTGACAACACATGTATGTTGCATCTGGCATGAGGAGCAGCAGGGTTGACCCGGCATCTATCACCGTGCAGCCTCGGAGCGGAAAACGCAGGGAAGTGAAGGCTCACAGTCACTGTCCTCTTTTCTCCCTTTCTGGTGCATGGAGTCCCTTTTGGGTCTGCACTCACTCAAGCCTGAGCTCCAGACAACTCCACGGCCATGTGCCCCAGGGCCGGCAGCCTCATGTAACCCAGAAATGAAGCAGAACTGCTCCTGGTGTGGTTGCAAGTCAATTAGAATTTGAGAAACATAAAACTGAAAGCCAAAGAGGATTGGCTGCCAGTCACACAGCGTGCCCTTCTGCCAGGACACGCCTGCTCCCGATGAAGATATGTACGCCAGTGTTTATTCTGTTCTGGAAAAAAATAATGCCCATGTGGTGCAGCTCACGCCACTTTGGCTCAGAGGGAGACCCAGCGCCTCACACGCCTGTGCGGCCCTCAGCAGGCAGGTTTGGACAACAGCGCTGCAAGACAGGAATTCTGCTCATTGTGGGGGGCGGGGGGGGGGTGATTTCTGCAGCTTGGCAGTCTTCGGGGCAAATGGTGCTCGCAATATGCTCTGGGCCTCCTAATGTTTCCATTTTAATTACTATTGTTCTGTTTTCCTGGGGGAAGAAGCAAGAGTAAGGAAAATTATGACTGGGGTCTTTCAGGTGGTGAGGCGTGTTTGTTTTTCTGACTTTATTCAACACATTTCTTTTTCTTCCTGGGGACACTGAAATTTGGAGCAGGTGAAAGAGCAGGGAAATGGGAGCGGTCAGAAGGGGAGAAGAGAGATGATAAGGTATGTTCTCGATTCACTTCCTGTTCACATGCCTGGAAAATTTCCGAAGGTAGAGCTTCCAAAACAGGGTGGATTTCAGGCGTGCCAAAATGTTGATCCTTTTAGCTCGTAGGTGGCAGGACAGGGTCAAAGGGGGGCTTCAGCTGCCTTTTCCATGTAGCCTAAGTCACTTCCAAATATAATCCTTTTCTATATAGACCCAGATGTGAAAGATTTTTTTTAAGATTTTATTTATTTGTCAGAGAGAGAGAAAGGGAGAGCACACGCACAAGCAGGGGGAGTGGCAGGCAGAGGGAGAAGCAGGCTCCCCACTGAGGAATGAGCCTGATGCGGGACTCGATTCTAGGACCCTGGGATCATGACCTGAGCCGAAAGCAGACACCCAACTGACAGAGCCACCCAGGCATCCCTCAGATGTGAAATTTTCAAAGGTAGTAAGAAATACTGTCATATACCGTCTTCCACCCAAATTTTTGGATAGAAACACATCAAACCTCAGTTTTCTAGGTTGTGTGGATATGTTTCTGTGTGTGTGTGTGTGTGCACACATACATGTGTATACACATTCACACATGTATATATGTATCTATATATATATCTATATTTTTATATCTATAGAGAGAATTAGAGTTAATCAAGCATAGTAGCTAATAGTATATGCTTTGGAGTCTAGCAGATTTGGTTTGCAACTCAGTTTCACCACTTTCTCACTGTGTGACCTTGAATAGGTTACTAACCCCCTCTGAACCTTAGTTTCTTGGGGGATAACTATCTACCTTTCACAGTCATGACCTTGAGCAAGTCACTTGAACTCTTCGCTCCACAGTGTCTCCATCTGTAAAATGGGATAATAATAGTTCCTACCTCATAATTTTGCTGTAAGGATTTATATGTTAAGTGATGTATTAGTATATCAGTTAATATATATAAATCACTTAAAACATTGCTTAGTACGTGGTAAACTATGACACTGTGAGTTCTCATTATCGTTCATCATCATCATCGTGTAGTGTTTAGCACAGGGGCTTGTACACCTGACAGCTATCATCACTGCCATCATCATGATTATAGGTAACTTTGGGAAGAGAAACGGTTTCTGATTTCACTTCAGAAAACCAAAATGTGTGGAGCTCTGAACACGTGAGAGCAGCTGCTGAGAATGTAGGAGGTAAGACCCTTGCTTGGGCGAGTCTGAAGGACAAAGGACAAGTCGTCCTCACAGCCTAGAGGATGAGCTCCAACGTGGGATTCTTACCTAGTCAAAAGTGTCTCTTTACTCCTTTCTTCCTGATCTCCATTCCATCCCTGTCTTTGTTAAAGCACTTATCCATTAATGCTGCCAAAAAAAAAAAAGGGGAATATTTGTGTTCTTTGGAGCCCTTGCGTGCCTGTTGCCGAATCAGAGTCTGCTGCCAAGGAAGCTTTGCTTGGGGGCTCGCTGGCTTCACCTGAGCGTTCCCACTCAGCTGTTCTCCACAATGCGGCTGAGGGGAGCAGTGTTCATGGGAGGGCGTGTGGGCAGTCAGCAGAAGCTGAGGGGAGCTAAAGGGTTATTAGAAACAGAAGAGTTACTGACAAATTGAGCTTTCAGATGGGAAATTAAAGAAGCAATCAAGACTGAGTATAAGTGGGCACCCACGGGCCAGGAGTCTTGAGGCAGAAATACTGTGCAGGAGTGTGGCATAGGCACCTTGGTCCTCTGTGGACCTCCTGTTGCTACCTGTCACGCCCTCAGAGGGGTCAGTCTACACCATCTTTAGGAATCGCAGCAGAGAGCCACCCCTAGGTGAGAAATAAGCAGGAATGGCCTCCGTGGTTTATGTGCCTTTCCCCCTGCTCATGCTCAATAGGCAGGTAGCTGGAAGAAGGAGGGCCCAGGTCAGAACTTGAAGATTCCATCTGGAGTTCATTCCAAAGGTTCCCAGGGGCTGGGATAGCTCTGTGGGCTTCAGATAGCCCTGAGCTGAAGTCCTAGCTCTTCTCTGCAACTGAATGAGCGTGCTCAAGTTATTAATTTCTCTAACCCCAAGAAATGGAGTTAAAGGCAGTTGCGCACCTTACCTCGTGCCTGAATGAGTGAATGTATAGAAGGAACTCACCACGGTGCTGCAGTGCAGGTGCTTAATGAATGGTAGCTGTTACATTCTCTCATTATCATCATCACCGTTACTGTCATACACTAACGTTCTTCCGTGGGTCTCCCCACTGCCACCTCTGAGACAAAATCTTTTTCCTTTCTTCATTCACATCCGCCGGCAGCTTTCTGCTGACCTTTCTTGACTCCGTACCCTGAACACTGCAACCGATGCTGCGTTTGATCTGGGTTTTACTTGTATATCCACGTTTCTTCTTTGCGATCCTTCCTGGACCCTGAGCTCTCCTTGAGCCACCCTGATCAGGAGGGAAGTTGGGAGAGAACTCACAGTCTCAGATCTCGTCTCCTGCTCTCATTCTTCCCCAGTTTTGTCCTGCCACATCCAGTATGACTGAGGAGTCTTATAAACTACAGATGCACTCCCGGGGCACTTGCCTGGGGCAGGAAAAGGGAAACAATCCCTTGCCCTGGCACGATCTCTGGGAACGAAGGTGGAAGGGAGGCTGGGTTACACTACAGGGAAAAATGCTGTGAAATCTTGCTGTCAGTAGGTTCTCACTGGCAGTTATTTTGGTTTCTGGTTGTGAAACTGCTGTGCGAAGTCAGCCACTGACAGTTTAGGTTGTGTTTGTTGCTGTAGGAGGATCCTAAGCCCAACCAAGGTTCCCCCAAACCTTCTCCCTAGGACTGTTCCAAAGAAAAATAAAGGAAAAAATGCCACTGGTATCTTCTTCCTCAGGAGCTTTGGTAGCTTCTCCAAGTAACATTCTGGAAAGGGCTCTGGCCCAGAATTTCATAAGAAGACCCAAATGAAGCATGTAAAAATAATCCTCGGTGGGCCAGCAGGAGGGATGACATTAGCTGTTATATAGATGGACATGTAGGCTCAGAGGAACTGAGCTTTAGTATGAACAGTACCCTCTTGATGGCTGTCCACACAGGGTCTCCACAGGTCAGAATGAGGCAGATGTGGTTCATCCTCCTAATGAGCATGGGAAGCGGGCATCGGGATAGGGAGTGACTCTGAAACCTCAGGATTCTAAACCTTCCAAACCCAGCAGATGTCTGTGGTAGAAAGTTAACTTTTCAAGTTAACTCTGAAAAGAAATAAAGAAATAAAGAGGAAGAGTTTTAACTCAGGGTGAGGACTCAGTTTTTGAAGGCTGACTGAATGAATACCTGGATAATACTCTGAGTCCATGTGTCTTAGACACCTGTCTTTCTTTGCTCCCGAACCCAGTTTCAAGTGATGCCATCTGAGAGTTTGTTGAAATGGTGGTGACAATGTCATTATGTTTGTCTTCTTGGCCCTCCCTGAGTGCTTCTCCTTCTCCCATCCCCTATGTTGAATGAGTTCTTGTCACTCAGTTCAATTTCTGTAATTATCTAGCTCATAAAAGTCTATAAAGTTCCTGGACATATCTAGTTAAAAAATCATAACTAAATTCATATTTACTGTGTTGCAGAGGGGCACTGAGGTCTGCACCTCCAGACTAGAGGGGGCAAAATGATGCAATGCAAAGAGATAAAGGGATTCTATCCTTCCAAAGACAATTTCCTATTTAACATAAGCACCTAAACCTTGCTGGCCAAGCTAAGGACAATCTATTTTTTTTCCTGTTTCTTCCTTAACAAGGGATTCATTCATTCATTCACTCATTTGTTCATTCATTCATTCAACAAATGTTTATTGAGCATCACTATATGCTAGGGATATAGTAGTGAACAAAACCAACTTTATGCTCTCATGGAGTTATATTCTACTAGCAGGCAATAGACCAATAACCAGTGAATATATTATATAACGTCAGTGGAGATAAGTGCTATGAGGGAAGAAAAAAGCAGGCTATTTAGTAGACTAGTTTGGAAAGCAAACTCCTTAAGTAGATAGAAAGTTGAACATTATCCTACTATTCCAGGCATCGCTTATTCTGTACAGTCTTCCCACTCGAATGCCTTAGGCATTCTTACATGATGTTAGTGGGCATTCAGCAGAAAACACAAAGGTGTTTACCTTTGTGCAGACATGGAGACATTGGTGCACATCATAAAGAAGGAGCCATGACTGTCAAGTTTGACTGCCCCGTGCAGACCAGCCCTTACCTCAGAGTGGGGCTGGGCACAGAGAGGCTTGTAGTGCTGAGCTTGATACATCCAATTTAGTTCTTCTTTTTTTGGCTTTAAATCTATATATTTTTTATTGTGGTAAAGAATACATGACTTATATTTGCTTTGTTACCCTTTTAACAATTTTTAAATATGCAGAACAGTATTATTAACTCAATGCTGGTTCGTTGTTGTACAACAAAGCTCTAGAACATTTTCAAAGTCTTGCATGACTGAAACTCTATACCCACTGAAGAGCAACTCCCCATTTCCCGCTCCCCCAGCCCCTCTACTTTCTGTTTTTATGAGTTTGAGTATGTTAGATACTTCATATGAGTGGAATCATACAGTATTTGTCCTTTTGTGACTAGCTTATTTCACTTAGTATAATGTCCTCAAGGTTCATCCATGTTGTAGCAAATGACAGAATTTCCTTCTTTTTTAAGGCTGAATAGTATTCTATTGTATGTATACACCACATTTTCCTTATCCATTCATCCATCAGTAGACATCCAGTTTGCTTCTACATTTTGGCTATTGTAGATAGTGCTGCAATGACCACATGTGAGCAAATACCTCTTCAAGATCCTGTTTTCAAATCTTCTGGATACCAATTTAGCCACTCTTGAATCACTGTGTGATGTGTTGCCCAGAAGGAAAGGTATGGATCACTCTCCTTGTAATTTGCAGTGATTCCCTGGTTCCTCCAAGCCCATCACCTGCTGTCTCCCAGGCTCTGGGGGATGCAGAGAAGAATAATAATAAAAGTTACCACTTCTATGGTGCTGAGCATTCTTTTAAGCTAACCTTGGGAGGCAGGTACTATTATTATCACACCCAGTTTCAGAGGGAATGCTGAGGCAGACAGTTAATGGGCAAAATGAGAATGGGATTTGGTCTCAAGCAGTCTGGCCACAGAGGTGCTTGTAACCCTCTTGTAACTGAACAGTTTCTCCTTTGCCTTTCAGGTGTTCAGGGGATGGCAGGAGAGGGTGACAGACAAGGCAATGACTACATTCAGCAGTGCAGGAATTGAATTGCTGCAATGTAGATAGACGCTTGAACAATTTGCTTTGGGAACACAGAGCAAGAAGCATTGAACTCCACGAAGTTGGGCACGATTTTTTTAGAGGCAGAGAGGTTTACTCCTGATGGATCCGTGGAAGGACCAAATGAACAAGAAGGTATTTAAAGCACATTCCAGGTAAAGTAAAAGCCATGTTTTCCCACATCTGTTTTGCACATTCCTGCATTAAATACCTGCCTTTCAAGGGCTTTGTATGTGCTAATGCAAGTATTTTATGTATTGTCTAATTTTTTCTAACAAAGTATTTTATGTATTATCTTATTAATTTCTAACAAAGCACTGAGGGACAAGTATAATGATCCTCATCGTACAGATGAGGAACCTGAGGCTCAGAGAGGTAAAGTGCGGTGCCCAAGAACACACAGCCAAGGTCCAAGGCCGAGCTTGGGCTCCAAAGGGGCGCTCCTGACACTGTGAGTATAAAGAGACGCTGAGTGGTGTGGCAGTCAAGGTCCTCCTCCCTGGAAACCCCCCAGGGTGCAACTGTCCAGACAAAGGTGTGGCATTCGCTGGTCCAACTTGGCCCACTGACTGATAAACCTGACTGGCCTACACAGCAGAAAAGGAAAGGTTAAGGAAAAGGGCAAAGTAGCAAGATCTTTCTTTAAAGAGAAGAAAGGCCGGCCTCCTCCTCCCCCAGCCTGGCGGTGCGGCTCTGTGGTCCAGCGGGTGTTCGGTTGCCTTGCAGCTGCTGTTCGCCCCGGTCTAAGGTTGCAGTGCAAGACTCTGTTCACCTGACACTATTGAAAAGCCGAGCGAGTGAAACAGTGGCTTATCACAAGCCACCGGAGGTCTCTGTTTCTGGCTGGGTTCTACCATGCACTTGGCATTCAGAAAGCGCTTGTAGATGGACTGCCAAAATGCCAGATTTTTTTTTTTTTTTTTTAGTCCAAGGTAGGGTCAGATTTTCTCTCCATCCACCCATCTCTCCCTCCCCCAAGGTAGTAATCGCATCACAGGGAAACCTGAGCTCACTTGTTTTTTTGCCGCCAGCTCCTATTTGCCTGGAAAATACGTTTGCTGGCAGGACTCCGGGAGAAGCTGCATCCTGATTTATTGCTCTTTCCCTGAGAAGTTTTTGCTTCTGAGAATTCTATTGTGTCAGAGCTGGGATGGGATTTAAGTCTTGCTCTAAAGGGACTGAGTCTTGGTAATGGGATTAATAAAGGGAATATTCTGGCCCCGCCAAGCACTGTGATGTGGCAATTTACTAAAGAGAACAGAGACGGGGTCGTGGTTAAATTGCTTTGCTTGCGGACCTTTAACTGCTACCCTGATCACGATGATGGGCCAACTTGGAGGTTCCAGGCTGTCTCACGGTTCCTCCCTGGAGCTCTGTAGCACACCTCCATCTCCGAACTCCCTCACACACACAGTGGCAAGATGCCCTTGACAAAGGGAAAGAAGAGGAATAGGTGTGTTTTGTCTCAGCGGCAAACAGCCTTAGTGCTCTGTGTGTTAAATGGGCGAGCTGGGATTTGGGAGAGTTGGTGGAAATGGGAGCAAAGGGCTGAGAGAGAGAGAGAGAGGGAATATGGAGGGCAGCAGTGAGAAGACAAAGCTGGTGTCATCACCTCCTTTGTTTTCTCCGCCACCAAAATCTTTACAGTCCTGGTTTGTGAAATGAAGATAGGCGGCGTAGCAGGCTTGTCCACAGACGAAACGATTACTCAGTGTCCAATAATTTGGAACAAAGAGAGGCCCGAAGGGGCTGCACCGCCAGGCCCGGGAAAGAAGTGCAGGCGCCGAGCTGGAAGCGCCGAGTCCGGTGGACTCTCGGGTTTATTACCTATCGTCAAAACCTACTATCGTATCGTAGAATGTAAAGTATGCGGAAGCAAGGAGGGAAAAACAACGCCAGAAAGCAATCACGTGAGGGGCAGCAAGGAACCGTGTGCGTGACTACTAGCACAGGTCCTCGTGAGGCATTATCTAAGGGGCTGCAGGGGATAGGGGAACTGAGCTCAGCAGGCCTACCTATCTTAAGCACCATCATTGCTGTGTCTAGCATGTATTGTTTTCCGCACCGACCCAGGGTGGGAATAATTGGCTCTTGCCACACGCTCGGAGCTGTTGCCATCTCTGCGTGTTCTTGTTCTTTTTGTCTCTTTTACCCGCTGAGGTCCTGCTCGCCCACATTTCCCCCGTTTTTGTTTACGTAAGTTCAAATTGGAAGGGAAGGTTACAAGGGTGGTTTGGGGATCGGCTGATAGCGAAACTGCTGCTGGAGGGTCATCATCGCTTCAGCCGAAGAGCTCTTCTTTTTTTTTTTTTTTAAGGTTTTATTTATTTATTAGAGAGAGAGCACAAGCAGGGGGGGCGGCAGAGGGAGAGGGAGAAGCAGGTTCCCCGCCGACCAGGGAGCAGGTGGGGACTGCATCCGGGATCTCGGGATCCTGACCTGAGTTGAAGGCAGAGGTGCAACCGACGGAGCCCCCCAGGTGCCCCCAGCAGGAGGAGTTCTATGAAACATGTAGCCAAGGGCCTTCAGCGCTGCAAGAAAACAGAAAAGACCTATGAGAATCCATATTCGGAGGTCTAGGCCTGAAAACCAGTTTTGAGGGTTGAGCCAATGAGCCGAATCATTAAGGTGGGCAAGCGTGGCATTTTGTGCCTCTTCACGTAATTGAACCATTTGTTCATGTAACTGACCTTGAAGGCTGAGAATGTCCTGACCCAGAGGAGAATGAAATGCTCTATGTAGAAGCTGTTGGACATCCTCCCAAAGAGGGGAGCTCTTGAAGGGGACAGGGGTGCTCCACATGGAGTGATAGCCCCCATCACAGCTGAGACGGCCACGGGTCCAAAGGGCTTGCTGATGTTCCCCCAGCCAGGAGACCGCCGCTTCCCACGCATCAAGGCGTTGGAGGATTTCCTAATTCATTGTGGTCTGAGTGATTAATTCAAAGGTTGCATTTTGTAGATAACTGTTCATGAGATGGGCTGTTTAAATAGAATGGGAAAGAGCGACTACAGCTGTAGGAGCGGTAGCGGCCTGGGCGGGGACAGCTATAATGGATGCTCTGAGGAGCCCGAGAAATCTTCTGCTCCTAGCACGGTCTAGAGCGTTAGTGATCTGTTCTAAGACGGAATCTCCAACCCAAGTCCTAGTTAGGTTGACCGGGATCCATGCCTCAGCCCTCTGCTTGAGCACAAGAATCTGAGTGATGTTTAGTTGGGTTATATTCAGATGTGTAATACAGGGAGAGAGCCCCGTGAAATTGGCAGCTAGTGTTACAATAAAGGTTTTCATCCAGGGATAATGAGAAGATGAAGAATCTATCTGAAAGATAGAAGGCTCATGGGAGGACATCTCAAGTATGTAGGGGTGAGAGGAGCAAACCCTAATCTATTCAGTGGTATCATTGGCAACCCAAGTACTCTTTCCCCCCTTAGGTCTTTGATATTCTCCTTGACGCACCCTGTGCACTATTGCCAGGTGTCAGATGTATTTTTTTTTTAACAAGGACCAGTGAGAGTGCTTGAGGACATGCAACAGGGGCCCCACCAGTCCCAGGTTCCAGGATAAAGACTGTCCAGAGCTGTAAGGGAGGCTATAAGGCCATGTGATGTTAGAGTTTTGAACCAGGAGACCCATTGGGCCCCCATATTCTAGCACTCATCCCTCAAATAGTGGATTTTTAGTGATGTTTGTCGATCTACAGGTGCCCCAACTCAAGTGGAGGCCTTCTCCAATTTGTACCCAAGGGTGAGAACAAACAGGAATGTTAGGTTTAGGGTACCTTTTTCCCGATTTGATTTTACCCCCTACCCTGGCAGTTCTGATGAATATTTGATATTTTACTGTCCTTATACAATCCGTCTCTGTGAAGATGTGGTTCATATACCATTGTGGTTGAAAAGGAACACAATCATTACTGGCTGTAGTGTGCGCTACAGCACAGAAAGGTAACCTTCAGTAAAGAAGAACCAATCATGAGTCAATCTGTGCCATCCACTGTGATAGCCAAGTTTGCTACAGAGTTTTCCGCAGTCCTGAAGGGGGCTTGATGGGGGAAGCCAGTTACTCCCTGTGTAGGTGGTGTCATTGGTGGAAATGGGAGGTTCAGCGTCCCCCTAGGAAAGGAGGCCAAAGACTGGGGGAGTTCAAGATAATGTGTCCAATAGTTGTGATTTCCCATAGAGATAGGGAGGAAGCCAAAGAGTCCCCATAACATAAACAGCACAGATACCTTAGAGTCTTTGGAGGTAATGGTTAAAATTTGATTCATTAATTAGGATTTTTTTTTTTTTTGTCCATGTTGAGTATGCCAATTTAACTTTTTCTATTTGTAATTTTTGGATCTCCTTCTGATCTCTATTTTCACTGAGCCTAACTTTCCTAGGTCAGATTGAAGCTCTCACAATTTAGCTGTTGCCAACCTTATTTTATGTTGCTTGATTCTACCATTTGTTATAAACGAGTTAAGAGATCATTAGTGTGTATATTCTAGCTAATTCTATTTTTATAAAAAGATTTTATTTATTTATTTGACAAAGAGAGCACACAAGCCGGGAAAGCAGCGGAGTGAGGGAGAGAAGCAGACCCCCCGCTGAGCAAAGAGCCCAACGCGGGCTCAAAACCAAGACCCCGGGATCATGACCTGAGCTGAAGGCAGAAAGAAGGCAGATGCCCAACCGACTGAGCCACCCAGGTGCCTTGTTCTAGCTAATTCTTGACACAGTGCAGGATGGCTGTGCTGGCTGGAATTAGTCTCCCACATCGTTAGCACAGTTCTATTCACTTGCATATTCTGTTCTCTCTGTTGGCAGAACAGACTGTCAACATGTCCCATTTCATCTCCAACTTTATTGCCTCCCATGACAGTTGAGGCATCATAAGTCCCAGCCAAATGGACTTCCCACTGAATGTTGCTTTAACTTCTTTTTTTTTTTTTTTTAAGATTTTATTTATTTATCTGACAGAGAGAGACACAGCGAGAGAGAGAACACAAGCAGGGGGAGTGGGAGAGGGAGAAGCAGGCTTTCCACTGAGCAGGGAGCCCGATGCGGGGCTCGATCCCAGGACCCTGGGATCATGACCTGAGCCGAAGGCAGACGCTTAACGACTGAGCCACCCAGGCGCCCCTTAACTTCTTTATTCTTTCCCAACTCGAGGGGTTTTGCTTACATAAATTTTACCAATCTCTTTAGGTCTCTATGAAGATGTTTCTGAATCTTCCAATCAGAGGTAAATTTTTAAATCTCTTTAATGGTACAGATATTACGTTATGTTGTTATGTTAGGTACTATGACATAATATGTATTATATATGTACACTGTGATATATATACATATTATATAGGCAACTTTGTCTTATTTTCCACATTTATCCTTTAATTCCTTGAAGGCAGGGTTTGTGTCATATTTATAGTTACGTTACCTGGGATCACTTAAAAAGCCAATTTGAATTCCTCTTTGAACCCCTATCCCCGAGGCTGGAGGAATGAACCGTCTCATTCTTATTGCTTCCCCTCCTATCACTGTTCCTAAAGGTGTTACTGTTAGGAAGCCTTTATCCCACCTGGAGTGGTCCTTTCATTTTTCTGTGTCTATGCCACATCTGTACCACATTTGGGGTGTGGGAACCTTAGGCACTGGGGGTTCCCAGGCCTAGGTTTCTTGGTAATTCATGCAGCCAAAACTCTGAGGTCTTTGTCAACTCCCAAGTGCACTCCCCTGAGATGGGCCCAGGCCCCCACTCCTCTTACTTCCCATTGAATACACATTTCTGTTCTACACATTCAGGATATTTAAAATAAGCTCTTCAGTAAGTTTTTCCAAAAGGAAAAAAAAAAAAGCCATCTTTTTTTTGGATGGCTTCTGACTTCTCAGCAAAATTCTCTCTGTATCAAGGAAATCCTGTGAGCCTGGCTACCTGCTGGGAATGGTAACAGAAGGGAAAAAATATAAACAATAAAAATGAATTAATGTTTTTTGGGAAAAATCCTTCCATAAGCAAAAGGCTAAAAGACTAGCTGTGAGATGTGAACCTTTATAAAAATAAAGGACATGTCTGAATCAGGATTGTAGTCAGCTGTTCAATAGGCTTGACTCAGGAGACCAGACAACTCTAAGCAATAGGAAACAGGAGGAAATAAATACTAGCAGGTGAGCTGCTGGGGATTTGGCAATTAGCAATAGCTAGACCTGTCAACAAGAAGAGAAGAAGCATCAGGAAGGCTTAGCAGAAGGTGGAGGGCAATGGGACTCAGGGTTAGGACACTGGCCTTCAGGAGGACTGATGGGACCCAGGAAAGACCTCAGTTCTGGAAGGATGAGTATTGGGTCAAGCATCACAATAGAGTGTTCAAGAAGGAAAAACATGATAAGGACCTAATCACTAGAAAGGGACCCAAGGTTAACCGTGTCCTGAAGCAAGGCTGAATTCATGCTGGGTTGCTGAGTCACTGAGCTACTTGATTATGATTTCAGAATCCTCTAATAGTAGGGAGGAAGATCAGTTCCCAAGCTGGGGGTGGGGCTAAACTCCAGCCTACTGCAGAAATCTGAGTTGCCCGAGGGATGGAAGAGAAGAGTGAGTCAGGCAAGCTATTAAACCAGAGTTTTGATGCACAGTGTTTGAAAAGGACATTGGCATAAAAATTAGTTTTCACACATTTCTCTACACATGGATACTGTCAACACTTAACTTTGAGCATGTTGACCAAATTAAAAATGGCCTGCTTTTTTATTATTTTTACTTTTCAAATACTAACCATTGCCTGAAATTTCTCACCCTGTTTGTTTATTTATTTATTTTTAAAGATTTTATTTATTCATTTGAGAGAGAGTGAGAGCACGATCAGTGAGGAGAAGGAGAAGCAGGCTTCCCGCTGAGCAGGGAGCCCGACATGGGACCCTGAGCTGAAGGCAGACCCTTAACCGATTGAGCCACCCAGGTGCCTCTGGCCTGCTTTTTAAAAATCACCATTTATATTTCCTTCTCAAAATTCAATTGCCACAGTCCAAGGTGGGGAATATCTCACATGTTGGAAAATACTATTGACAGTATTGTTCTGATAATGACTGTTAGTGAAGTCTTAGGAACGAATAGCATTTTCTGGGAGGATTAGCGAGCACGTTGTGGGTGATTGCCATTAGTCAGGAAACACTTGTGCTAGGGTAACTCTAAGACCTTCAGCTGGGCAACAACCATAATTGTTGCAGTGAAAGCACTTGGATATTATTCAGTGACTTCATAAGTGAATAGATCCAATCTCTTTCCTCTTTAATCTGTACCACATTCTGCAACCACAGAAAGTTTTCTTCAACTATTAGTTAAATACATTCTTCCTCTTGCTTTAAAACTTCTAGTAGATCCTTAATATGCTTCATGCCAAGTCCAAAGTCTTCCTGTCAAAGATCTCCACAACTTGAACTCCCTCCACCAATTCAGCCTCCTCTCATTGCTCCCAGCATAGTCTTTGCCTTAATCTGTTGTCGGCATTCAAATCTGCCTTCCACTTCTGTTCATGCTATTTATGACACTGAAGTAAACTCCTTTGGTCTTCATATGGATACTCAGCTCCTGACATTTCTAAAATCAAGCTCTCTTTTCATTTTCTCCATGAGACCCTTTCCAAGAATTTTCTCCCTCTTTCTACTCTCAGTATTGCAGAAACCAGTGGTCATCTACCTAACATCTGTTCTCCCAAACTTTTTCTTTTATAGAATTCCAATCAAAATTGGTATTCTATAATAGAAAAAGATTCTATTAAAAATTTTTCTGAGCAGCTCTTTTGGAGCAAGAAGTGATAATATTCTTGCCAATCAGACAGGAAAGAATTTCTAGGAATTGCTTTTGTGATATAGATATGGCACCACCTTTTCCTCCTGGGTGCTTCTTTCATCATTTTCCCCCTGTTTTATTGAGATCTAATTGATATATCACATCTTGTAAGTAGGTGTACAATGTGATGATTACATATATAATTGCAAAATGATTACCACAATAAGGTTACTTAACACATCCATCATCTCACTTACTTATCATTGTGTGTGTGTGTTTGTGTGTAGTGAGAACAATTAAGATCTACTTTCTTCGCAACTTTCAAGTATATGATATAGTCAAACTATAAATGCCATGCTGTATATTAAATCCCCAGAGCTTATTCATTTTATAACTGGAAGTTTGTGTCTTTGACGAACATCTCCCCATTTCCCCACACCAACCCCACCCCCTGGCCACCACCAATCAATTCTCTGTTTCTGTGTGTTTGCTTTTTTTTAGATTCCATATGTAAGTGATATCATACAGTATATTTCTTTCTCTGACTTATTTCACTTAACATAATGTCATCAAGCTTCATCCATGTTGTTGCAAATGACAGGATTTACTTCTTTCTCATGGCTGAATAATACTCTGTTGTATATATACATGCACATCACATTTTCTCTGTTCATTCTGTTGATGGACAGACACTTAGGTTGTTTCCATGTCTCAGCTATTGTGACTAGTGTGGCAATGTATAGATCTCTTCGAGATGGCAATTTAATTTTCTTCAATAATACCCAGGAGTGGAATTGCTGGATCATATAGTAGTTCTATTTTTAATTATTTGAGGAACGCCCATATTGTTTTCCATAATGACTCTACCAATTTACATTTCTATCAATAGTGCACCAGAGTTTCCTGTTCTCCATATCCTTATCAGCACTTACTTCTTTTTCATAATAGCTATTCTGACAGGGTTGAGGTGATATCTCATTGTGGTTTTGATTTGTATTTCCCCGATGATGAGTGATGTTGAGCATCTTTTCATGTATCTGTTGGCCATTTGTATGCCTTCTTTGGAAAAATGTCTATTCAAGTGTTTTGCCCAATTTTTAATCAAATTATTATTATTATTTTGCTATTGAGCTGTATGAATAATCTTGGTTCCCTTGTCAAATATTAGTTGTATGTGCATGGGTTTATTTCTGGGCTCTCCATTCTGTTTCATTGATCTATGTGTCAGTCTTTTTATAACTTGGTAGTATAGTTTGAAATCAGGAAGTGTGATACTTCCAGCTTTGTTCTTTTTTCTCAAGATTGCTTTGGCTATGCAGGGTCTTCTGTGGTTCCAAACAAATTTTAGAATTGTTTTTGTATTTCTGTGAAAAATGCCATTGGATTTCAATAGAGATTGCATTGAATCTATAGATGGTTTTGGATAAAATGAATATTTTAACAATATTATATTAATTCTTTTGATCCATAAACATGGGAAATCTTTCCATTTATTTGTGTCTTCTGTTTCTTTAATCAAGGTTTTACAGTTTTCAGTGTACTGGTCTTTCACCTCCTTGGTTAAATTTATTCCTAACCATTTTATTGTTTTTGATGCTGTTGTAAATGGGATTGTTTTCCTTAATTCTTTTTCAGATAGTTTAATGTTAGTGTATAGAAATACAACTGATTTTGTATATTAATTTTATATCCTGCAACTGAATTCACTTATTAGTTCTAAAAGTTTTTTCAGCTTTATTGAAGTATAATTGACAAATTATAAGGTATTTAAAGCATGCATGATTGACTTGATATATAATATAGGTACAATGTGGAAGGATTCCTCCAGTCTAATCTATCTTTCTTTCTTTCTTTCTTTCTTAGAACATTTAAGTTCTGCGCTCTTAGAAAATTTCAATTATACAATACAGTGTTATAGCTGTAGTCACCAGGTTATATATTAGATCCTCAGACCTTATTCATCTTATAACTTGTAGCCTTTTACCAACATCTCCCTATTTTCCTTACCCCCAGTTCCCTGGCAACCACTTTTCCATTTTAACAGATCTTTATGGTAGAGTCTTTAGAATTTTCTATTCATAAGATCATGTCAGCTGCAGACAGAAAATTTTGCTTTTTTTCTTTCTGATTTGGATGCCTTGTATTTATTTTCCTTGCCTAATTGCTCTGGCTAGGGCTTCCAGTACTATGTTGAAAAGCAGTAATGAGAAAGGGCACCCTTGACTCATTCCTGATCTTAAAGAAAAAGTTTGCAACCTTTCACCATTGAGTATGATGTTGGCTGTGGTTTGTCATATATGGCTTTGGTTACATTCCTTCTGTACTCAAGTTTGTTGAGAGTTTTATTGTGAAAGGATGTTGAATTTTGTCAAATACTTTTTTCTGCATCTTGATATAATCCTATGAGTTTTATCTCTTTCATCTTTCTAGAACCTGGACTAGAAGTTGCAGATGAAGCAATCATCTTGTGCTTATAAAATGATCAAAGGAATGAGAGCTAAATGCTAAGGATGGCAGAGCTTGAAGAGAGAAGTGGATTGGGATATTGATAACATCATGGAGCTACTGCACCAGCCCTGCACTGCTTATCTATAGCCATATATTTTTTTTTCTTGTATAAGAAAAATAATCCCCTCTCTAGGTAATTCAGTTAGTGATTGATATGTGTGGATTAATAGAACCCCTACCTAGTACCCTCATATACTTAAAGTCAATATCATGCCATAAATCAGTTATTTATCCTTTTATTTTTCATCTTTGCTATTCTTTTCTCTCCAATTAGTTACCTCCTTATGGATGGGTATGATCTTATATGTCTTTATCAATATTTCATCACTATTCTTTTTTTTTTCTTAAAGATTTATTTATTTATTTTAGGGAGGGAGACAAAGAGAGGGAAAAGGGGGAGGGGCAGAGGAAGAGAGAGAATCCTTAAGCAGACTCCCCACCAAGCAGGGAGGCCAACAGGGGGCTTGATCCCAGGACCCTGAGATCATGACCTGAGCCAAAATCAAGAGTCAGCCCCTTAACCCACTAAGCCACCCAGGCGCCCCTTTCATTACTATTCTTAGACACTGTTAGAAGCATCTAGTATATAAGTGTAACTAATGTGCAAATGCTGATTGTGTCAATTAGCCAATAACTATATAATAATGTAAACTATGCATCCAGCATAATAGAGACTGTAGAAGCTGGAGGAGTTTGTGTTTTGAAGTAGTTTTATTGTGATATTAGAAAGCAGATATTTGCTTATGGGTTTTTAATGTATTTGTTTAAAAATGATCATTAAGAGTCTTTTTAGTTACATTTCAGTATTTAATTTCATTTTATTGTGCTAATAAAATACTTGTAATTTCAGCAGCCAGTGTTAAAATAGATATAGTAATTAGGTAGTGATAGATAGAGTTAGGCAACCTTATAGGACCTATTTAAACTATCTTAGTGTAGTACTTATTATGGGATGAATGATATAATACCATGAAGGATACTCGTAATGCATTTCCAGTGCAACTCAGAAAGAAATTTTCTTTTTTTAATGGTGGAAGAAGCCAAGAAGTCAATTGAGGAAGACAAAAACTGAAATACCTGGGTATTGGATGAATTATTTATATGAAGTTAAATTCACTAAGAATGATGAAAATAAGTGATAGGAAAACAGCCAGCCAGGTACTAAAGTTACTGATGAATGCAAAAGCCTGGTCAAGAGGTAAATGACAACAAAAAGGGGAGTCAGTAAGAGATGTTGTCAGATTATTATGTATTGGTATCAATTATTGCTATTAAAAATGTTATTTTGTTGCAATTTTGATTTTTATCACCCAATAATTATTTAGAAAAGTAATTTTAAGTTTCTAAACCAATGGTTTTCTTTTATTTGGTCTTTATTCTTCATTTTGAATTTCATTATATTTTGGCTCTATAACATGGTCTATTTAGTTCCATTTTGTAGAAAGTATTGATGATTTCTTTGTGGCCTAATATATGGTCAGTTTTTGCCAGGGTTCCCATTGCTGTTTTGTAAGGAATGTACATTTTTGGTTTGGGGGTCTGGAGTTTGATATGTAGCTCTTGAGTTCATCTTATTAATTATGTTATTCAGGTGATGAGGAAATCAAACCCATAGTTTAACTCATTTTGTGTTAACCCAGAATAATCTGTGCATGCTGTTATATAGTTTGTTGTGTTAAAGAGAATTTGAAATGTTAGAGAATTTGAGAAATTAACGCTGTGATTCCAACTTTAAAAGATTGATACTAGGTCTGTTATTTTAAGCTGAAGGTTGTTAAGAAAATTTGCCTAAATTCTAAAAGACTACTGAAATATTTATTTATTTATTTACTTATTTATTTATTAAATTTTGGGTAAATAGTGTATATTTATTATTTGCATAGTTTGGAAGTTTTTTTTTTTTTACTTTGCAAAGATATGTTTTATTTTCTTTGCTAACTTGACTATTGAATTATTTAAAAGAATTTGAGGGGCACATGGGTGGCTTAGTCGGGTAAGCATCCAACTCTTGATTTCAGCTCAGGTCATGATCTCAGGGTCGTGAGATTGAGCCCCATGTTGGGCTCTGCACTGGGCATGGAGCCTGCTTCAGATTCTCTCTCTCCCTCTCTCTCCACCCCTCCCCCACTCATGTGCATGCTCTCTGTCTCAAAAAGTAAATAAATAAAAGAATTTGAGAAAAACTAAAAATAGTTATGTAAATGCTAGGATGGATTTGTCTAGAAGTGCTGTGTACCTGCCTGATCAAGCACTTAAAAGAAAATATACTAATTTGAAATGCAGTTTACAATGCTTAGGGAACTGAATGAAGTCCATAAATTAAGTAGTTTAAGTAGAATTTGGTCTATTCTACATTATTTGACCAAACATTAATTAGATTCTCCTGAAAATTATTGTTCTTGTTTACATAAATGTACTAGATTTATAGGTAATAAAAGAATCATTCATGTAGATTTAAAACCTTCAGGACAATTTTGGTTTTAAATTGGGAAATTTATTATATTGAATATTTAAATCCCCTGTAATTCTTTTTTGTTTTTTAAGATTTTATTTATTTAAGAGAGAGACCACAAGCCTGGGAGAGAAAGAAGCAGACTCCCTGCTGAGCAGGGAGCCCTACTCAGGGCTCAGTCCCAGGACCCTGGGATCATGACCTGAGCCGAAGGCAGACGCTCAACCAACAGAGCCACCCAGGCACCCCAAATCCCCTGTAATTCTAAATAGTATTTTCTGGGTACAAAAGCCCTCTTTGAGCATCAGAAAACTGCAATTAATGGAAATCAATATTTTAATCAAAATTCCCCAAAGGTGAGAGGGGGGTTGGCTATGGCTTTCTAAGCAAGGAAACAGAAGAAATCTCAAAGACTTCAGGGGAAAATGGTAGCATAAACATAAGTGTCATAGAATCCTCCCATCCTCAATTGAAATGACCAAAGGAATAAAAGAATAAAAAAGATATTAATAAAATTTGAATTTTTAAAAAAGATTTTATTTATTTATTAGAGGGAGAGAGAGAGAGAAAGAGCACGAGTTGGGGGAGGGGCAGAGGGAGAGGGAGAAGCAGATGCCCCACTGAGCAGGGAGCCTGCCTGGAGCCTGATGTGGGACTCGATCCCAGGACCCTGAGATCAGGATCTGAGCTGAAGGCAGACACTCAACTGACTGAGCCCAGATATACACAAAATTTGGAAGAAGACTATATCTTATGAGCTTTCATGAATTTTTGCTAGGTCCATTGCAGATGGGACCAAATGAAAAGAAGATATTAAGGGGTTACAACTGTCCCTTTTAAGAAAGTAGAATGGTTTCATAAAGTAAATGGCAGATATCCTGGAAAAATGCCATCAATATCCCCTAATTTTGAGGGTCTAGGCTGGGAGCAAAGGATGGGGGGCCCTATAATGGGTCAGGGAATATTTCATTTAAGTCTCTTTCACCATCACAGATCAACAGAGTCTGGAAGCAGAATGTCCCACGGCAAGCGTAGGCACACTAGACAGGAAGCAGTGTGCTTCACCATGGGCTCCTTCAGGGAGGATCCCAGACAAGAGCTCATCATGTGGCTAGATTATTCCAAATAGTGCAAATCAATGGGCATATGCTACAGGGGGAAGAGTGAAGGAAATCTTGAATAGAAGGATTTTTAAATCTGGTAAAAAAGCTTGAGTTGGGTATTGCCTCAGAGACATAGGGAATGGGCCAGGCTCTACTCTTGTCTTGACTTTTTTTTCCTGCTGAGCCTTTTCATGCTGAAAATTAAGGCCTAGTGTTTACTCCCCTACTTCCTTCTGTGGTTGCATTAGGGATACCCAGGTCCTATCTCATTGGAGGTCTAGACTATGGACTAATGGGGAATGGGTGGGAGGGAATCTGGTCCATACCAAACCCTCTTCAACCTTCTGGTTGGCTGTAGAATATGTTTTATTCAGTGCAGAACTGAGGACCTAAGAAGATGGTGTAGGCCTGGTTTCTTTGCACTCAGGATTTGTCAGAATAATGGAGCTTACTGGGTGTAAAGCATACAGCAGATAGGTAACTACTTCAGTACATGCACTACTTTAGTGGATATAACCTGTGTAGTGGGTGGGAGTAAGTAGGCAGTGGGACCAAGGAGGTTTGTGGAGAAGCTGAACTGTACTGGGGTGTTGATGGTTGATGTTGATAACAACCAATGACAAGTTGTCTGTTTGCATTGTAAAATGCATGTATGTCAAATTCATCCATCTTCAGTCTTAGTGATGCCAGTTTACTCCTGCAATGAGTTACAAGAGAATAACCATTATTATCTTATGATTATACTTATTACCAGGTTCTGCTTATTTTCAGGGAAAACAATTCATAGGCATTTTACCCTGTGTCTTTACCATGACCATGCAGCCTGGTTAGGAGACATTGGTCTGATACTACTGTCTTTGAAATTATCTGTTCTCTGGCATTCTTTACTTCTTTGGTGTAAAGATCAGGTGGCTACTAAGGGATCTCTACATGAAAAATCATAACTAAGTGAGCAAGAATCTACTCCATGTCTGCTTTTAAATAACACCATGGTTTAATGGGGAGGAGCAAGGGCCCAGGGTCTTTGCCCCTGACAAGTGTGTGACTTTGCATGGGTTACTCAGTTTCTCCAAGTCTGTTTTCTCATCTGGAAATGGGGTAACACTACCTATAAATTATAAGAATTAAATTATTAAGTTAGACAGTGTAAATCCTCTAACGTAGTACCTGAAACATAAAAGGTACTCAATGAACACCAGCTATTCCTTAACTACAGCTTATAATTTATTCCAGATGATAGTAAAAACTCTTGACTTGTTGATTTTCAACTATGTAGAGACCCCAAAACTCAGCTGTAATGTACAGAGAGAGGATAATTCCAAGACATCTGAAAACCCTTCTATTTTAATGCCATTCCTCAGTCCTAGTATATTTGAATACCTATTTACATTTTAGGGTTTAAGGTGGGACATCTCAAAGGGAATGACACATGCATTGCTTTTTTAGAGAGAGATTGACTTTCATTCCATTATTTTCTAATAGCTAGAAGTTATGCTACGCATTTTGCTATGTTCTACCTGCAGATGAGCAGTGAATACTAGGTAAGGGGGATAGGAGGATAAGGGATAAGGGAGAAATCAGGATGATAAAAATGAGAGCAACAAGAAACACTATTTCTCTCTGTTTTCAGTTGTGTTTGCTCATTCACATACGCCACGTGTCTGAGAAGGTGGCCTGGATAACTGACTTCCTGACATGCACGATTTGGTAGAGTCATGGAGTTTAGTGAGCATGAAGCAGTCAGCAGACACACCCCACTCCTTCCACATGCACAGTAATTCGCATATGTGATATGAAGAGTGCGTGGGTTGGGGGAGGGGAGCACAGGAGATTGGTGGAAGATTGGGCAGCACTGTAGTCTTGAGAACTGATTTTGAAAACAATCCAATGACAGTTTGTCTCTGCATTCAACAAATTCCTATACCTGTATTAACTTAGTTTATACGTCAGACTCCCCGGGTAGTTTGTAAGTTCCTTGAAAGTAGATACTGTGTCCTATTTCTCTTCATATACCCATCACCTAGCAGAGGAATGCCATAAATGTTTATTGGATGAATGAGTAAATAAATGAATGGTCACAAAGTAAAGTAGCCTGAGCTGAATGTGTCCTGCAATCCTGAAAAGTTGAGACTGTAACTTCAGAAAATCTTTTAAGAGGTCAACTCTGTCCATTTACATTTGGGAAGAAATGTCACTTACTATCAAAAAAGTAGAGTTCCATAGTCTTAATTTAGTAAACAATGTGCACATGCATGTATGTATTTAAAAATTTAAGTTAGTTAGCTACCTGTGGAAATTGGGATATGTCATAAAAATTTGATTTGTATAGTTTTCTTGATTGAATCTTGACTGATACACCATTGTTCTTGAAAAAAGAAAAGATTTGGTCTTAGAAGATCAAATGCTGGGGTGCCTGAGTGGCTCAATCGCTAAGCATCTGCCTTCGGCTCAGGTCATGATCCCAGGGTCCTGGGATCGAGCCCCACATCGGGCTCCCTGCTCCACAGGAAGCCTGCTTCTCCCTCTCCCATTTCCCCTGCTTGTGTTCCCTCTCTCACTGTGTTGCTCTCTGTCAAATAAATAAATAAAATCTTAAAAAAAAAAAAAAAAAAGAAGATCAAATGCTTACATGAAAAAATATAGCCAGAGCTCAGTAGTGACTGCCCTCTCTGGATGGGACATATATAATCTGTAATTCCCCACAGTCCCCACCTACTCACTTTACTCATTTATGTTCTCCACTTGATCCTGAATAGCGGCTTGAGTTGGTGGCCTCTGCACCAGATGATGACCTGGGTAGAAAGGGGCACACAGGGAAGAAGGGGATTCCTTCTCTTCTTCCAAAAATATTATGAGAAGTCTGACTAGACCTGATGGGGAGCTGTTGTGCTTGGAGGTGGAGAGAATGCACACCTGCAGAGCAGCTGCAGTGAGGGGCAAAGCTGATACAAGGGTTTGCGCAATGAGAGATGGAGGGAAAAGCAATGGAAGATCCCAGATTCCAGTTCATCAGGCTACAGAATGATCCTTCGTGGTCAACGAAGACCACTCTTCCAGCAGTCAGGGGCTTGCAATGAAAGAACTTGTTTCTAAAGGGGGGAGAGCAGAATGGAGGTAGGCTGAGATTGTACTCAGTCCAAACTACCTCATACAGCTCTTTGGTTCTTAGAAGTCAGCCAATTCAATTTACTTACATTTGGCTTCCACTTCCAAAAATGCATACATTGGATGACACAATCTGTTATATTAGATTTACTAATATTTTACAGTGATGCAGCAAAGAGCAGGCCAAGTATCTTAGACACATGAGATTTATGGCCAGTGATTAATCTTGTAAAAGTAATGAATTGCCACCGAAAAGGGGGAAAGAACAGATTCTTTCCCAAACAGGAAAGGAAATCTAACCCACTCATTTGATGGATGAGTAGTTTTTTAAAAAAACAAACAAATAGAAAACATTTGGGAATCTAACAAATCTCTTCCTGAACACCCAACAGTCCACATCTTCCAAAACCAACTTGGTGGGTGCAGTTGGCAAACTGAATTGGACCTCTCACCTTAAGAATATTAGTAAACTGCAATGGGTCTGCTCCCAGAAGACATTCGATATTCTCGTTCTAGGACTTTCCAGCAGGAATACAGCTTCTATAGTTGGCAGGATCTAACTGACACTCACAAACAGGTCCAGTTTGAAAGATGAGGATTCAGGCTGCAGTGAACAGCATATTTTTCTTATTATTTTTATGTGTATCTAGCCTTTTGGAAAAAAAATAGCAAAATGTTTCTGAAACTCAAAGTCCAATGACTTATAAAAGACATCCCTTTATCTTTTCTCCAGTTTTTACTTTCTTTTTCTGTGATTTGAAAGGAAAGGGGAAAATGAAATTTATTCTCTTTTCGATTTAGAGGAAAAGCAATTTCAGCTTTTTGAGGAGGAGGGCTATATAGCGGTTGGCTAAACTGGTACCTGCTCACGTACATTCTATATTTCTGGTAGCATGCCTGCTCTTTATTATCTGCCTTTTAAATGAAAATCCCATCTTTTGTGAAGTGGTATTACCTATAGTACATTGCTTTTTTTTTTTCTTAAGATTTATATAAAAATTCAGGCGAGTCTTGCTTCACTGGTTTTTCATGAAAGAAAACATTTCCTTTGCAGATTGGAATTAAAAAATGCAACTATTGGAGTTGTTTTCCTTTTCCTTCCTCTAAAACCAAGAAACATATTTTTCTTTCTGCACCGAGACTATTACTGAACTATCAGATGACCAGTTGGGTCCTGAAACCAAGATATTTATAGTCTGTAAATATTTTTATGGTGGTAGTGGTGAAGAAAGGGGTGGTCTTCTCTATACACACAGGCTGCCTTATAATTTTTTTTTTTTTAACATTTAAAAGTAAAGTCCATTTTTCCTGCATGAGAACAAAGCAATCTAAGTCTCTGCTGGGAGGATATATGGTGATTTTCTTTTATTACACTCTCAGGCATTGTGGATCTGTGATTATAGGGATTATGGATCAATTTTTGTAGTTGTCTTTCATGTACCACATAGGTATTGAGAAATTAAAAAGGTTTCTAAAACAAAATTATATTTCAAACATGGAACTTTTTTTTTTCCTGAACTAGTTTTATCTCAGAGCATATAGTCCTGGAAACAAAATAACTCAGGAATTTACTTTAAAAAATATTGCTGTTTGTGTATCGAAGGCAATTTCCTGATGTATAAATCAGCTCTGCTTTGGTAACAAATGATTCCTCAATCTCAGTAACTTAGAATAACAAAGGTGTCTGAGGATCAGCGCTGGCTCTGTGGCCTGTGATCTTCTTATTCCAGGATCCTGGATAAAAGAGAGCTTTTATTTGAAACATGTCATTTTCACGCCTAAAGAAAAAGAGCAAGAGATACTCACCATGGCTCTTAAAGCTTCTGCTTGGATGTGGCATGAGTCATACATGCTGTGGACTAAAGCAAATCACCTGGCTAAGACTGACATCAGTGGGTCAGGGAGGTGTACTTCTTCCATGAGAAGTCACTGCAGTTTCCATGGCAATGGGTAAGATGAATAATTACCATAAAGGAAAGAGGAAACAAATAATTGAAAAATTACAATACAATCTCCCAGGATAATCACTAAGAAGTTCTATAAATCCATTACCAGTCGGTGTAGGGTGCCTCCAGAATCCATCCTACCTCCATGATTTAAATCAGGACTCTTCCAGCCCTGAAGAATACATCCAGAGTTCCTTCCTCCTGTTGTTTGGCGTGCACTCAGGGTATTAAAAAAATAAATTGTATTATTTGCATAAGCAAAGAAAATTTAGAAGGGTCAAAGTTCTAAAAGATAAGCATTATAATATGGCTCACAACCAGAGGCTCATACAAATAATTGCTCAATATTCCTAATTTCTTCTATCTTCTCTTATTCTTGTCTTCGAACCTCTCCTCTTCTTCCCAAAATACATACATTTTATTTATTATATCTCTCACTTTTTCTCAATTTCTCTTCTCTCCTACTCCCTTTTCTCTTTTAATTTCACTAACTCATTCCTTCAGTTAATCAATATTGCTTCCTAAATACATCTAGGATACCAAGATAAAACAGACATGGTCCCTACCTCAATTTATGAAATAAGAAAATTCTACTAAGTCTGTCCAGGGTACTTTATAATTGAAATCCTACGATTATTTGTTCCCTGGGGTATGCAGATTTGCAGGAGAGATGAAGATAGACAAAGTTAGCTACAGTATAAGGTAAAATGTTTTAAGTGCCAGAAAAGGATAATTATTGTGTTATGGAAATTCAGTAGGAGGAGATTATTTTTAGGATGGGTTGGCAATAGATCAGTCTCATTATCTGAATTTTTAAATCTTTTCCTCTTTAAAAAATTTCTGTTCCCCTTAATTAACTGACTCTTTCTCTCTCTTTCAGATATTTTATTCTTGGTGACTAGAGCAGGACTCTGAATCTAGTTCTTATATACCAGGACTCTTGTTTGCAAGTTACGGAAACCCAATTCAAACTGGCTTGAGCAGGAAAAGGGAATGTACTGCCTCATAAAATGGAAAAGTGTTAGGCCTATGGGCATAGAATCTAGGAATTTAAAAGATGTCGTCTAGGGGCGCCTGGTGGCTCAGTTGGTTAAGTGGCTAACTCTTGATTTCAGCTCAGGTTGTGATCTCAGGGTGGTGAGATGGAGCTCTGTGTGGGGCTCCGTGCTTAAGAGTCTCTCTCTCTCTAAACCTCCCCCTCTCCCCCACCAACCCCACTCTCGGGCATTCTCTCTCTAAAAAAATGTCATCTAGACTCTGTTTCTTTTCCTTGGCTTTTCTTTTCTTGCTGTTGGCTTTATTCACAGGCGGGGTCTCTCCTCATGGCTCCGAGATGGCCTCACAGACTCACAGCCTACCAGTTTCTCAACCTCAGCAGTTCCAGCAAAAGTTCTTTCATTGGTCTGCCTTGGAAAACAGTAGGGAAATGGAACGCTTCAAATGCTCAGGTAGGGGCGTCATGTTACCTACCACTCTCGGGGCCTGGAGGAAGGTGGCCCTTCCTTGTAAATGGACAGAGTATGTGTGTTACTAAAGAAAATTCGGTTGCTGTTTGAGAGGAAGAGAGAATGGAAAATAGACTTGCAGACACAAGAGCTATCTGCTACACAGTAAAGGCTTAATAAGGCATTTTGGTAAAAATGATGGTGTAGTTACGGATTTTATTCATTATAGAGGCATGTATGGTTGCAAAGAGAATCTGTTCTTTTCTCCCCAAAACTTTACTGTCCTTAGCCTTTTCTTCCTATCTCACTCACTGTCAATCCTATCCCTTGCAGATATTGTCAAGCTTGTTTTTTTCCTTTAACACATTAAAGCATAGTTGTTTTATCATTTGTCTGTTTATAATGATATTTGGAGTCTTTGTGGGTCTCTTTATGTTATCTGTTGTTTCTTGTCCACAGTGACTCTTTTGGGTGTATGTGTCTGCTTCTCTTTTATTCTGTGCTGGTGATTGTATTTGAAAAATCATTTGTAGGAATAATGTGAATTCAGGATGAGGGGATTTTACTCCCGGGCAAGTTTTGAATTTGCTCCTGCCAGTGCTTGAGTGTCTCTAGACCACCCAGGTGATGTAAATCTAGATGCAAGATGTGATGAGGGCTGGTTTACTACCACCCGACTCTTAAGCGTGTAGCTGGGGTACCAGGTTATTGTGAGGAGGGTCTCCTATTTAATTCCTCAATTAGTATCTACATTCAGTTTGAATTTCTATTTCTCTTTGCACAAGAAACCCACCCTTTCCGGAGAAAATGGAAATTCACATTTTTATGTTGGGTAAATAGCCTCAGGATGAAAAGTGGTTTTTGTGCTCACTTAACATCCTGGGTTCTTTGGCCTGTTATTCCTTACTATCTTGTTAGCTCTTTGTAGCTGTTGGAAAGATATTTATTATATTCAGCATTTTTTTAGTTGTTTTCCGCAGAAGAGTTGGTTCAAATAATGTAGCCTATCGTTGCTGGGAACTGGAAGTCTTCTCTCTGAAAACCCTGGTCTGTGCTTCATCATTCCTGATTCTTTCTGTTTGTTCTCTCCCAGTTTTCTGTCCCATTCTTTCACTGTACTCTGCTTGTGGATAGACTCCAGTTACCAAACCTACATTTTTTGATGTGATGTCATGGATCAACTTCTCATGATCTTGGATGAACATCTTTATTTCTCTGTCTTGCAGTTGATCGTATAAGGTGCTTCTGATTCCTCCCAAATACTGTCATCTTGGTCCATTTGGACTCTGGTGTACTTTTGGGACATCTATCTTTCCAATTTTAAATTATTTCAACCATCTGAAAGCATGATAAAAATTACAGTGTGATACAGGTGAGGGGTACGAAATACTCAAATAATTTTGCCTGTTTAGAATTGTATTACATACATGTTTGCATACGTATTTCCTTTACTTCCTCTCCTCCTTCAGGAACATTTACTAGCCTTGTTATTATTCTTGCAATCCCCTTAGACTTGATCCCCTCCCCGCAATTTTCTCCTTGGTTTGTTCATTGGTTCTCTTCCTCTGTATACCTTACATTTCATATTTTTTCAAGGTTTTGCTCTTTGCATTTTTGCTTCCTTACCCTGGCGATCTCTTCTATTCCTTTGGTTTCAAATGTATTCTATGTGTACCTGATAATCAGATTTTCTCTCTAGCTCTGGCCTTTGTAAAGTGTTCCAGTTCCATGTCATCACTGATCATCTGCTGGCTCTCCCAGGATGTTGTCCATGTTTTAAAATTTGACATTTACAAAATTGTACTCTTTCGCCTCCAGAGTCTTTTTTTGGGATTATATTTTTTGGTAATATTGTTAACATTTACCCAGTTTTCCTAAATAGAAACTCCAGCATCACCCTTGCTTTCTACCTCTTCCTGTTGCCACATTTAACTGACCAATCCTTCCTTGCTGTTTCCCCCAACATTGCATGGGCCTAGTTTCATACATAGGTATGTATGTATATATGGATGATACTTGCTGTTTGTTGATTCTGTATTTGCAAATTTGTCTACTCACGAACATTTGTTTGTAACCTCAAAATCAATATTCTTGGCACTTACACATTTGTGGATATGCAGAGTGGCAAAAAATGTAAGTCATCTGATGTGCATGTGCCCAGATGAGGTTGAACAAGGTGATACTCTGCCTTCCTGTTGCAGCTCTCCTACTGTGAACAAGTATCTTTTTGCAGTCTAGTACCGACTTTTCATATTTGGGGAATTTTCTGGTGGTGATTTCACTGTTTCTAATGGGTGCCAAGCATATAGTTGAAGTGCTGTCTAGTGTCCCTGATGCAAGAAAGCTGTAATGTCTCGTGGAGAAAATACATGTGTTAGTTACACATCATTCAGGTGTGAGTTCTAGTGCTATTGCTGTGAATTTCATGTTAATGACTTAACAATAGATATTAAATAAAGTGTCTTTAAACAGAAACACACATAAAACAGGGTTGTGTATTGACTGGTTGATAAAATGTGACCAGAGGCTTTCAGGAACCGAATACTGTATTTCTCCTAGGAACAATGGTTTAGTGTTCGTGGCAACTTTATAGAACACAACTACCATGAAAATCAACTGTGTGGGGCACCTGGGTGGCTCAGTTGGTTAAGCGACTGCCTTCGGCTCAGGTCATGATCCTGGAGTCCCGGGATCGAGTCCCGCATCGGGCTCCCTGCTCGGCAGGGAGTCTGCTTCTTCCTCTGACCCTCCCCCCTCTCATGTGCTCTCTCTCTCTCAAATAAATAAATAAAATCTTTAAAAAAAAAAAAAAGAAAATCAACTGTGTGTGTATAAATCTAGCATATATAATATAGTCATATACCAGATATGATGAAATATGTATATAATAATTACCTTCTGAACTGGTTTCCCTCCAGTGCTTTATTGCTGAAATAATTATCTCTCTAAGGTAGAACTGAATATGTTACACCTCCTACTTAAAAAAAAAAAAAAATCCTCACTTAATACTGATAAAATTCCTTTTTGTTACCATGGAAGTCCATTCACCTACAATCTGTCTGCAATTCACTTTGCCAGTTTAAACCTTCATCTTCTGTCCCTCTCTCCATACCCTACCCCAGTAACACACTGGTTTATTAGACAACTATTTCCCTTTATGTCTCTGTTTTCTATCACTTTTGACTCAAATGCCCTTTCTTGCTTCCCTGATAAAATCCTATTCAGCCTTCAAAACCAAGATCATATATCAACATCTCTGTAAAGCCTTTCTTGATACTCACACAACACCAGTAATTGCTTTTATATTTATTTCCAATTTACATTTATCACTGTTGCAGAGCAAGTTACAAGCAAGGAAAGCAGGGAGGCGAGAATAAACTGTGTTGTTGGATTGGAATGGGAGTGTACATAAAGAACTCACTCACGGTTTTAATTCTGATGCCGAGAAAAACTAGAAGCTATGATACTCCTTGCATTGCATAAATCCAGCACCCAGACCTTGGTTTCCAAATATAATTCTCCACTAAATAGAACCAGGGCTTTTTGGAGAAAAGGTTCATTGCAGGGCTGGAACAGGGAAAACACAAGATAAGTCTGAAAGTTATGGTTGTGCCTAAAATTGAAAAAATACTTAAAGAATGTTGGAACATGTAAAAAGGACACAGAACCCAGCTTAAGATTCTCCCACAGGCCAAATCTGGGACAAATTGAGAATCAAAATAAATATAGTAATACCATTGAACAAAATAAGAATCCATGGGTCCATACTGATATTAATCAATTGATCAGGGAGAAGAGAAAGCTTTCTCTTATAATAGACAAACAACTAATAAATGTAGAAGAAATAATGTGTTGAGGAAGTCACCGTTTAGCAATTGTCAGAGTAATAATTGATTTGGACAAGAATCATTAAGGGATGACAAAAATAGTGAGTGAACATTTGGTGAGGGAGAAAATAGTTATATAGTCCCAAAATTTCATAAATTAATCATTAATATCAAAAGTAAAAATAGTGACTTTACCATGTAAGATCCTGACAGACAATATCTTAGCCAAGTAATGGGTCAGTATCATGTTCCTCTTGATATGATGCTCTGATAAGGCCACAGCATTAATTTTATAGTATTCCTCCTAAAAAGGGCATAAGCTGAATCTAGTTATGAGGAAATATCAGACAAATCCAAACCAAGGGACATTAAAAAAAGTTGACTGTTTTTCAAAAATATCTAGACCATGGATGACAAAGAAGTTTCAGATTAAAGAGAACAGTGAGGCATGACAGCTAAATGTAGTATGTGATCCTGGATTCCCTCCTGGCCTGAGGAACAAGTAGCTATAAAGGGCATATTAGACAACTGAGAACATTTGCATATAGGCTGTGAGTGAGGTAATGATATTACATCAGTGTTAACTTTCCTAATTTTGATAATGTCAAGGTTATATAAGTAGATGTCCTTGTTCTCAGGAAGTATACACTGGAGTATTTAGGAATAACAGACCATATTGAAAACTTACTCATCACTGGTTTCAAAAAAATACATATAGCTGTAGAGATAAAGTGAATGATAAAACAAATGTAGTAAAATTTAAATAATTGGTGATACCTGGAAAAGGGTATTTGGGGTTTTTTGGAAATTGCATCAAAATAAAAAGTACAAAAATCATGTAAACACTTTGGGAAGCAAAGACAATCTCTTGTTTATTTATTTACTTTTTATTGTTTATCCCTTCCCAGTAATATCTATATAATATAAGATATAATATAAGCTCCATAAGGGTTGTGATCTAGTCTTCCTTTCTTACTACTGTATCCTCAGCATGCATCACAGTGTCAACATATAGGACTTCAATATTATTTGTTGAGTGAATAAAAGAACATATGGAGAAAAATAACAGTAGGATACTTTTATGCCTTTAATTTTGCACTCTCCTGAAACCTTACTAAATCTAAGGTAAAGTATTTTATCTAAAAGAGGGAAAAATTCTCAAAGAAAGGAGGAATAAAGACAACTGCCTAACCCCCAACCCTCCCTCTTGGCAGAATATTAGGGAACTTTTCTCTGGGAAATCTGACCAACCCTAGTGAGAATAATTAAATAGATTATATTTTGATTTCTTTCACAAAATGTCTCAGTCAGTTTACTTCTGGTCCATCTTTCCTATATAGTAAATCTCAAGTTGACAAGCATCACCCAAGTGATGAATTTTTTTAAATCAGCTTTTTAATCTCTCATTTTAAAATATAAGCAAATAGCCAAGAATGGTCAAATATCAAGAAAATCCTTAAAGATGAAAGATAAAGACCAAAATAAACACAGAGAAAAGCAATTGGAATAAACAAGACTAGGGTACCACAAAGAAAATTTCAAAAAGAGAGAGCTCTTATAATTAAAAAAAATTAAAAGGGCAATGGAAAATTCTTTATATGACTTGAAGGATAAAGTTGAGGCCATGTTCCAGAAAGTAGAGAAAAAAGACAGAGAAATGAAAAATAGGAGAGGAAATATAGGAAAATTAAAAGACCACTCAAATGTTCAATATTTGGACAATAGCAGGTATTCCAAAAAAAAAAGGGGGGAGAAAATGTGTATGGGGGGAGAGAGATCATCCAACAAAATAACCAAAGATCAGTTACAGAACAGAAGGATGCGAATTTGCAGGTTTAAAGGGCCATCAGACCTCCAGCAAGAATAATGAAAAAGATCCACAACAGAGTACTGACAATGAAATTTTAGACCTCCAAGCTTCTGGGAGGGGACTACAGACAGGAACATAAAAAAGAATCAGTGATTAGAATGGCTTTGGCCTTGTCAAAGTGATATTGGAGGGTAAAAGACAGCAGAGTAATGTCTCCAAACTACTAAAGAAAAATAATCTCAGTCTAAAATTTTACAATCAGCCAAGTAACCAGTTGTGAGGGTAGAATAGGGACATTTTTAGATATACAGAGTCTCAAAAAATGTACTCCTATACGAATTTTTTCCAGAAACTCTTGGAGAATGTCCTTCACCACAGTGAAGGATTAACTAGGAAAGAGGAAGACGTGGGACACAGGAAACATAAAACCCACCAGAGGTGAGAGGGAAAGGGAATTGCCAGGAAGATAGTGAGAGGACATCCCAGAATGCCAACCATGTATCCGGCCCAAAGGGTAACCGGTTCAGACGAAGCATGTCAGAGCCTTCAAGACGAACTTTAGGAAGATGAAATTGATGGTCTACTTGGTATGAATAAACATATTAAGAGGTGATTAAGAACACCAAAAGCATGTTTGCATCAAATTTCTGGGAAGTCACAGAAAACTCTACAGAAGAGAAAACAAGGTAATGATAATTCCAGAGAAAGCAAAAAGTCGCACAGGAAAGTAACCATAGTTACAGTTCACTGCATGACATGGCTCTGAATAACATCAGTCATAATAACATGACCACTCAATATTGATCTAACCATACTTGAAAGATGGGGGGATGGTGTGTAGGGAAGAAACAAGAGAAAAAGGGAGTAAGTTCTCTCTCTTTTTTTTTTCAATCGTGGAAAATCCATAGATAATACTTATGTCGGCCATGGTTCAGTCAGGAGAGCAGATTCACTGGGTGTTACAGGTGGAGTTATTATAGGAGTTAGATCTCACACAACTGTGAGAGAAACTGAGGAAATAAAGATCTGGAAGGGGAATTGGAAGATCAGAGGAGTCACTAATGTATCTGACAAGCCAAGCGTGCCCAGCCACCACAGTGCAATGGCAAAGGGGGAATTTGTGGAGAGGTCTCTGGAAATCTATTGTCCCTTCAGCTAGTTGTGTAGTCATGGGCCTGGGGTCCCTGGGTCAGCAGAGCCACCAGCAGGAGGAAGGAGGGCTATATGTAGAAAAGTGAGTTTCAAGCTGGTACCCCCTGTGTCCCTCAGCTTCTGTCCATATCATATAAAAAGACCTTCAGAAAGTCTTGGCCACCATTTTATTTCTGTCCCCCAAATCTCGTGTAGATTCCTCTTTTAGCCAGCTCTAACTCAAAATCATTACATGACAGGGGATTTGGGAAATACTGTTCCCAACTTAACCCCGGTGACAGTACAAACAAACAAACAAAATGACCCATTCTCTTGACAATCTGGCATCCACACACCTCTACTGACCACATTTAACACCCAGATGAAGACAAAAGCAAATTTATACTTCCCCAGAACATGGCACACCTACCCACACAGAAACATACTGACTTTCTTCCCAAAAGAGGATACACAAAGTCTCACATGTTCCTTTATTCATCTTTTTTTTTTTTTTAAGATTTTATTTATTTGACAGAGAGAAACACAGCAAGAGAGGGAACACAAGCAGGGGGAGTGGGAGAGGGAGAAGTAGGCTTCCCGCTGAGCAGGGAGCCTGATGTGGGGCTCGATCCCAGGACCCTGGGATCATGACCTGAGCCGAAGGCAGACGCTTAATGACTGGGCCACCTAGGCGCCCCCCTTTATTCATCTTGGGGTGATAGTCATTCTTTTAGCTGAGTCATACTCATTATTTCGTATTTTGTGGTTTAATACTATGATACAAGGTTGACACAATTTACACATGTTAATAGCAAAGGAATAAGAGATGACAAAATATTGATATTTGATATTCATATCCAATCAAGGAAGAAGTGCTTATTATCTGTTTCTGCAACTAGTCATGTGATTGTAGCTGGAATTTATAACTTACTTTTTCCCTAGGACTGAAATAGATAGGCAGACTAAGAAAGTCTTACTTGATTTGTATAACAGAGAACCTTTAGGTCTGGCTTACAGAAACGGAACTTGAGTCACCACAATACAGAGTCACAGCCCCTTAACCAATCCCAGACTTGAGCCATTTCACAGCCCCAGAGCTCCCTGAATGTAGAGGAGGTCAGGTCTCTTGAGCAAGAATCCTCACTGTGAGTCTGTCTCCTGGCCTTCCCCAACAGGACCTAGGGCCATTTACTCAGATGACTGTGTTTTGGGGGACTAACATTAAATTATTAACACCTAAATGTCAAGAGATAATGATACACTATATGTTAATTGAATTGAAACAAAATAAAATAAAAAATGAAATAAAATGTCAAGAGAAGGGGCTTATGAAGACTGGGTAATTAATGGCATTTTGGCTTGGGTCCATCTCCCAATGGGCCTAGTGTGTCCCCAGATTCACACCATGGATATTTCCTATTCTGGAATGAATAGTTCGAGCAGATATACTCAGCAACTAGAAGAACCCCCACATTGGTTCTCTGACCTGTGTATATATTTTTGTATTATCATGTATATAATGTATGTATTGTTATTTTTAAATTTTCTACATTGTTTCAAAGTTAAAGTGGCTTATAAAGGGGGGCCTGGTTGGCTCATTGGTTAAGCATCTGCCTTCTGCTCAGATTATGATCCTGGGGTCCTGGGATGGAGCCTCACGTAGTCGGGTAGTTGAAGTCGGACTCCCTGCTCAGTGCGGAGCCTGTTTCTCCCTCTCCCTCTGCCTATTGTTCCCCCTGCTTGTGCTCCCTCTCTCTCTGTCAAATAAATAAAATCTTTTAAAAAAGTGGTTTATAAAGATGCATGTAATACTGCAAAGTAAGTATATTAAATAAGTGAGAAAAACACAGCAAAGGGAAAATAAGACTAGAAACAAAATGGAGCAAGAAATTAGACTAGTATATAAAGTGCTTGCCTGTCTTGTACACTTGCTGATGGTAAGCCACAAATTTGTTCTTGCACGGTAATGCAATTCATTATAATTTTAAGTTAAAGACAAACGAATTGCTTAGGAGAGGTGTATCTATTTGATACTTGTTCTGAAAAGAGTTCTGGGAAGGGTATTTCCTGCTCTCAGAGATTACCTGTTCTATTGTTTATCCCAATTAGCATGGCTAATTGAGTGTCAAATAAAACATTCTCTTCACATTTATGAAACTGAGTCTAAGTCTTAAAATAGCTGGGAATCATTTTGTGTCTCTTGTCATTAACCAAGTGTAGTAACACTTCCTTCCAGCAACCACATTCACACAGAAAAGAATGGAAATGACACATATTACTTTAGTTCAAAAGAGTTCAGAGCATACAAGATTAAATAAAGGAAATAATTGTAAAATGTCAGATCAAATCTTGAGTTTTTCTCTTATGAGCTGGTCTGAGTTGGACTTCCTTTGAAGAGAGCCTCCTGGATCTCTTCCATGAGGATGGAGAGCAAAATGAGAAATAAGCCTTATCACATCAGTCTACAGACGAGTTCTCAAGTGGCAGAACATTGTATTAACATTTGGAGAAGTCAAATATTTACACATTTTTCAAATGTTAAATAAGTGATTATGGTGTGGCTTTTAAAAACAACAAATTAGCTTGGATAAGGACTGGTCAGTGACCTTGTGAAGATCTTTCATAATAACTAATTTAATTATTTCATACACAATATAATAAATGAACATAGGCTATCACATACAACTAGCAAAATATTCAGCTTACATTTAACAGGAAAAAAATTATACTATCTATATTGATACAATGGCAAAAATGCCATAATTTGTTTTGTGGTAATTAATGTATAATTTCTAGACTGGAAGGGCAAGTACAACATCAACAAATTTCAACAATGAGTAACAAAATAGTGTGAAATTTAGATCTGAGAATATGAATATCTGATAGCATAAAAGATAAGAGAACTCTAAGTCCATTAGCTAATGAAAATGAGAGTCAGAGCCAAAGTCTACCAAATCTGTGAATATAAATAGTTAAGAAAGGGTCAGAAAATTTTAAATCTGTTATAATGTAGCCACATCATGCAGTCATAAAGTCACTAATATCTTATGGTTTTTAACATCAAAAAATGGATTAGAAAACTCCCAAATGAAAATTTAAGAAGAATGGCATGGGGAAGAGCTTTTACAAGTATGACACAAACAGAAGTCTATACAAGAGAACACTGACAAATTTAACTACATAAAAATATTTTAAAAATTTGCAGCACAGTAATTATACACATTAAAAACAAAGACAAAAATCATAAAGTTAAGAAAACATATGCAACAAAAATCACAATATTATATGTGTGTATATGCATATATATACATATATACATATGTGTGTATATATTCTACAAAGCAAAAATAAATGACCAAGAACATAGAAGAAGTAAACGATACTTTTGGAGGGTTCATGGAAAAGGAAATCAAAATAGCTTGAGCATATTAAAAACATAATTTTATTTAAGAGAAATAAACATTGAAACTATTGAGGTATCACTATTTGCCTAGGAGTATCAAGTATGAGAACATGTTGACCAGCATATAAGGAGATGGGCGTTTTTATATACTGTAGTTTGATAGAACCTCTGTGGGAGGCAACTTTAAGAATGCACACACACACATACCGAACTGTTTGATCCAACTTTGCTACTTTTAGGAATCTATAACACAAAGGTAAAATGAACCATGAAAAGGTTAACTGAAGCATTGCTTATAACAGAAAAAGATGAAGACAACCTAAATGTCTTTTGGTAGGGAGCTAGTTAAATACAACCATACAATGAAATGATACGTGATTGTGTAAAAAGAACAGGGAAGTTTTTTATGAGCTGATACCAAATGAACTTTAAGATGCATAAAAAAAATAAAGGTGCAGATTAGTGAATACAGTTTTCTACTAGTTGCATAAAAGACGGGAAGAATATATTGAATATAGTATGTTTATAGACATACACACACACATTTTCTTGATAAGCACAGCATATCTCTGGAAGTATACTCAAAAACTGAAAAGTTACATCCAGATAACTGGTAGTCTCTTAGGGGAATTGGCTGGCTGGGGGAGAGACTTTTCCTTGCATCTTCTTAATTAAGGATTGAATTTTAGCTGTATCAATGAGTTACAAGTCAGAAAGTAAAGTACTCAAGTTGCCTTCCATCTATAACATCATTTCCCAACCCTGCCCTCACTTGACCTTCTCTATCACCAATGAGTGGTATGAAGTCAATCTCACCAGTGTGTTTCTCTGTAAACAGACACCAGGCACATATCTATTTATAAAGCTAGTTTAATGAAACCACCATCTAAACTCAGTTTGAAGAAAAAGTCCACTGAGTCTCCAAGATGGAGAAACTGTGAGCTGTGAGGCTCAACAACAACACATTCAGAGTTTAGAAATGAAAGGAAGCAGAAATATGGGATTAAAGTTAATGATAGTTTAGGATCTGCTTGGGTTGTATTTTTTAGTAGCAAGAACATTCCTGGGTTCTTGAGATCAGGAAAAATATTCAGTGAATGGCACCAAAAAAAAAAGTCTGCATTATCAACAAAGTAGCCCCTAAGAGATTAAGTGTGAGCCTCTAAGTACCCCAAGAACTAAGTGTGACAGATTTTTGAGGTTCAGTGGTATCCTCTAAAAAGCAGAGACAGACCAGGAGCAAGCACACGAACAAAGGAATTAAGACTCTTCTTTTCTCCCAGAGCCCATTCTCGTATTAAGAGCACCAACCAATCTTCAACAGAAGTGGCGCTGTTAAAATTTTTTTTTTTTTTTAAACGAAATTGATCCAGGAGTTCACTAAACTGAAAAGGCTCTGTGGCTTAAAAAAATTCCAGCTGTGCAACCTAAATGATTGAAATTATGGAAAGTAAACTTTGAAGACAGAAGGTTGAAAGGGGTCTGTAATTTAACTATGAATGACATCTTTCTACCTTGAAACTCTATCAAAGATGAGTTTGTCCTCACAGTGGTTAGACCCCATAGAAGCAGAAACTTCTTGATAGAAACAGAAAATTGCGAACCAGAGCATGGCAGAGATGGAAGAGATCTTGTTCTAATTTCTTAATACTGCCAAGGAAACCGAGATCCAGGAAATTGCCAAAAGTGATCCCAAGGTGGTTAATGGTAGAGTTAGATCTACTTGATCTTGTGCTCGTTTTGCCCTTAAATATTTTAAAAGAAAAAAATAAATATTCTAAAAGACACTGATAACCACTGATCTTGAAGGGGTCTCAAAGCTGTACAGAAAGGCAGAGGGCTTAGAGAAGTCTTTATTCTCCCACGGACTTAACTTCTTTAGAAGTGCAATAAATTTGGTGTGTGCATCCTGTGAGTGGTATTTATGATAATGGAGGGATATCTCCTGGAATATCCAGCCATCAGGCTAAATGCTAGACCACTCCCTAAGTTGAAATGTTTCCAGTTGCTTCCAATTCTGTGATAAAAATCAAAGACTCTGAAAGCTGAGAAACAGATCCACTGTTCCTGCAATGTGTTTTGTCAACTCTATTTGTGCCCTGTGGGCCAGTCTCAGAGGCTGAATTTTCTTATCTAGGAAATGGGACCGGTGACCTCAACTCAGATTTATCTTAGATGTTCTCAAGCATGCATAAAGGAAATAACACTGAAGTTCTTAGCACATAAATATTGTTATTTAATAGTGATATCTGTAAAAATAGTTATGGATAGACAATAATGGAATAGTTAATAAACATGACTATTCTAATAGTCTTATTTCAACAGGATTGTGTCAAGTTTCTAAATTTCTGAACATCTGAAACTGAAAGCATAGAAAAGGAAATTTAAGTGGTATAATATGCTAGCATATGGTCATATCTACAAACATTCATTCTGCCATGGTTAGTAGTAAAAAAAAATAATAATCTTATCTTTTGCCTAAGGAGTAAATACTTTCATTCATACAGTAATGAAGGCAGGGCAGATTTCAACAAAATGAAATTAGGTAGGTTCAAAAAATAAAAAAATAAAAAAATCAGGTAGCATCAAGTGTATGTCATGTAACACTTCGTTAAACAGTAGTCCCCAAACCCAGGGCACCCAGAAGTTTAAGTCAGGAGTCTTTAAGGTGGAGGGAGAGAGGAGGATTATGACTGAGAAATACTTCGTGGAAAGTGAACTTTTCTTTAAAGAAGCAAGGTCCCAATTTCTTGAGTCCTGTAAGCAAGAGACCACAAGTTTTTGTAAGTTTTTCTGGAGAAGAAACAAAGTCAAGAAACAACACTTCTGAGGATAAGCAAAAGCTATTGGAAATACCCCTTTCACTCGCTACACTGAGTGCGCATTTTAATTTCAGCCGTGCTAACAGATCTTCCTATAAAACAAAGCCGAGATGTAAATTAAAAAGTGGCAGAGGTGTGGTATCTTTCAGGATGCAGCTCAAGTTCAAACTCAGTCTGTCAGAAGCAGCAGTCCCGGAAGGGATCTCAGGAAGGATGGTCTAGGACAAGCCAGCAGTCGGTCAGATCCTCCTGCAGGAAGGTCAAGGCAGGGGGTTGGAACCCACCGCGGAGCCCTTGGGGGTGAAGTCAGCTGGGCTCCGTCGCCCGGCGCTGTCCGGGGGCGCCCCGGCTTCCAGCTACACTTGAGTTTAGCCGCGCACTCCAGGAAAGCCCGGAGGGGATTTGCCTGGGTTTGGGCTCGCTGGAATCTGTCAGCGCTCTTTAGGACCTCAGGGAAACCCGATGGTTTCTGGCTTTAGGACCCAGGAACTCCGAGGCAGCCTGACATAGATGCCTTGGACCACAGCACCACCTACTTATAGAAGCATCCCGAGCCTCAGCCGGGCTGCATCTCCGTCGGAAAGTGCGCTCGCCACATCCCTACGGCCTCGCGGGAACGTTCTGTTTCCCACAGCTTGGAAAGGGAGAAATCCTAGCTGTGAAGTGGCTGTGGAGTAGAGCCCGGGAAACCGCACAATTGGATAGGGACCTAGAGAGTGAGAGCTGGTCGTGCCGGTCGCCCGAGGAGCGCACTCACCGGCGGGGACGCAGCATCCCCGAGGCTGCTGACGCGCCCTCTCCGCCGCGCTCCTGCTAGGCACCGCCAGCCCAGAGGACCGTGAGAGCACTGCGAACCCGCGGTGGGCGCCGGAATCGCGGAGCTGCCCGGCGCTCCCGGCGCCTCTCGGCAAACTTTTCCCGAGCCCACGTGCTAGCGAGGCGTCTCGCTTCCCCGGCCCGGCATGGAGCGCCGCGCCTAGGCACGCCGCGCCGTCCGAGACGTAAGTGCCACGGTAGGCGACCCGCGTCTGGCCACCGCGGCCACGGCGCTGGCTTGCCCCACCGTGGGACCCGAGGGCCGAGGGCGGCTCCTTGAACCCTGCGCCCTTGGTGCCTTTGGAGCTCTTTCCTTTCCCTGGGCCGGCCGCACAACGCCCTTTCCCCCGGGTCGGAGCCCGCAGCTCGGCAGGGGTTGCTAATTCACTGATTGTAAATCACCTTTCCCTCCAAGTCGCCCGCAGCTGTGCGCTCGGGGTTAAACTGCCCCGCGGCTCGTGCCAAGCGGTGGGTTCGCGCCCCCCTCCCTCCCCTCCTTAAATTGGGACGCGCGAAGAGGCGGCTGTCTCCCCCGGGCGCTTTCCACTGTTTCTCCTCCTTGTCTCTCAGGTTCAAGGTTTGAGAGATGCTGACCGCGCCGAACTGACTAGTGCGGGGGGGCCCCCCGGGCTAGTGGCCACTCGCCCTCTGCGTCTTCCCTGGCAGCGCGGTGGGCGCCGGCTCCTCGGATGAGCTATCCAGTTCCCCGACTTTGAGAGGCGCCTCTGCCCCGCCCGACCGCCCAGATGCAGTTTCGCCTCTTCTCCTTTGCCCTCATCATCCTGAATTGTATGGATTACAGCCACTGCCAAGGCAACCGATGGAGACGCAGTAAGCGAGGTGAGTCCTGCTCCGCCCGAGGTGCGCGGGGTCGGAGTGGCGGCGGGTCGCGGCACTCGTGCCGGGGCGCCCCGGGCTCCGCTGGGCAGACCGTGCCCTCCACCCCGCTCGCGCGCGCCACCGCTCTACACTTTCTGGGCCCCTGAGCTCGGCAGAACGCCGTCTTTTCTGTCCTCAGAAGGCGCTGCGAGCCGGAGCGAGACGTGCTGGAGAGCCGGGTGAACCCGGCGGGCGCTCAGGGCTAAGTGGTGTGGTCGTACCCGGTTCGCTGCCCCGCTTCTACTCCTCAACTCCTCTCTTTCGCTCTCCTTTCTAATCGGGCATCCATTGTTTCTTGTTCTTGTCTTTCTCTCTTTTTAGTCCTCTTAACCATCTCCCCTGTAGCTCATCTGTGTCTACCTTCCCCACCCACGTGCGCCCCAGATAGCTTTAACACGGCCTAGAGCTGTGTGTGTGTGTGTGTGTGAGAGAGAGAGAGAGAGAGCGAGCGAGCGCGCGAGAGCGAGCTGAGGAGGGGGTACCAAGTCAAGGGGGAGGACCTACATTTACAGGGAAAGGGCAAAATTGATCTCTTTTTCTGGAACCTAAGACTACGTGGGATGATTTATTGAACTTTCTGCTTTGAGCGGCAACTTGTACGCGGGTTTTCTGGGGAGCGCTGGCGCGCGGAGTGATGTTTTGGGGACAGGCCTGACTTGGCTATCTCCATATACTTCCCTCAAAAGTAGCTGTTTCTGCTCTCAATGAAATTCACTTGAGGCTTTTTAACCGCTCCCTCAATCTACATCACTTGTGTGCTCTGCGGGGAAGGCAAGTGGAAGTCTCCAGAAAGATTTCAGAGAGCTGGCTTTCCGGCAGATTTACTGTGCGCCTATTTCTGAGTCCTGCTGTGGTTGCAGCTAATCCAGCTGCATTTTAGGGTAAGGGCTGCTAGACACAATGAAGTCTTCTGGGGGGATTTAAACACAACCCCAACACACACACACCCAGTCCGTGCATTACCCGGCGCATGGAAGGTGCCCAGCAGCCCCCCTTAGAACTCTGTCTTCGTCTAGCAATTTGGACTTCTGCACGGTTAGAATTTGTCTTGAAGTTAACAGATTTTGATTTTTTTTTTTTTTTCTGGGATGTAAACGTCGCACTTGACCTGTGATATGATATGTTTAGAACTTGTTTTATGGCATCTCCGGTCCTGCACCCAGATTTTGGAGAGAGCTCTTCGCGCCCTAACTTTTCATTGCTTTTTAGGATGTCCTTAAGCTGTTGCCACATACCCCGAGGGCTGGAGATTGGCGGGCCCGAGGGCAGAGCTCGGATAACTGGTGGTGTGCGACTTCCTTAACCTCCGCTCTCCAGTTGACGCTACGGATCTGGTTTTTTAAAAAGTCTGCTCTTTTCTCTTTTTCTCATTCCTGGCATTCGGAAAATGCTTATTTTCAGAAATAGTTTCTCAGAAAAATGCTAGGGAGAAATTTCTTCCCAGAGGCCGCGAAAGTTTAGTACTGATGTTCGTCCTGAAAAGGTCCCTTTCCATCTCCTTCTCCACTCCTCCTCCACTCTTCCTCCACTCCTCCTCCCCACTGGCTCCTTTCTCCACCTGGTATTTTCTTTTGAGGTATTACTCGCAGATCTGGCAATTTTTGGTTACACTGTGGTCAAAAGTGTGTGGAGAGGCTTTAGCCCCTCTTACCGGCACAAGGTGCTGTCTACTTGGTTGGAGAAAAACAAAACAAAACGGAGATGCTTAAAGTTCGCGCAAACAGAGAAATTCCTAAGACGCCTTGCCAAGTAGTTGTTTATTAGATGACTGACCAATTCCGTGAGGTCTTTCTGTCCCCGCTGCCTGTCCCACTGTGGCCGAGCGAGGAGGTATCTAACCTAGTGTTCTGGGAGGACTTCACCCCGCGGTGCTGTTTGAGAGCGGACGTTACAGCACCCCCGCGGCCAGAAGCGGTATTGCAGGCTCTTCCCGGCAGTGCCATCTCTAAAGTTGGCCCTGTGCCCTCTTAGGTATCTGACACAAAACCTATTCATTTCAAAGCTGCTTTGGCAAAATCTCCTAGCAATTACCCTCCACAGCCCCAAGTGCTGACACTTAGAAACCCAATTCTAAAGTGTGCAATAGTAACTTTTGCCAAACCAACCTTTCGATTTAATAAAATTCAACTGCTTTCAACTATGTGTAAATTGGTAAGGCTGTAAAGAAAATTTTTTTTATCAAAGTTTGCATTGCTCCCCCCCCCGCCCCTTAACAGATGTCCCTTCCCAAATTCCAAGTTTCTGGCTAAAATACGGTTTTTAAAAGTGACCACACTATCTGTGCCAACAAAGGGTGTACTGTGTTTTTAATTAAAAGTGGAACTACTTGAAGGCCTGGCCAGACGGCATAGGGTGATAGTAGCTTTTCTGTTTTGCAAGGAAGCTTAAGGATTGCATTGTGAGAGTATTGAAATGAATAGAGATCTAACTCAGGTTGTGTGAATTGTCCCTCTTCACAAACTTAAGCTGGTTTTAATTGATCTCATGTTCACTGATTGATTCTACACCAATTGTTGCGCTTACCAAACAATTGGCTTGCCCAAAGGAGATTGATTTAAATTAGTTCCTTGGTGAATGCTTGACCACTAGCCAAATCATGTCAGCAGTGACAGTTGACATACTAGAGCCTATTGTGGTACCAACATTTCCCCTTTTCCCTTTGTTTTGGATGGTGGCAGTTAAATATTACTTTCTAGGGAGAAAAGTGATTAGTACCTTAAAAAAAAGTGTTGTGGCTTAGAAGATCAGTTATTTTCTTGGCTTTGTGCTACTGTGTAGGCAGCAGTGATACTAGGATTGGTTAGGCTGATGCCTGTGAGCTGATTTTTTTCTTCTTCTATATTCCATCTGCAAATAATCAAACTTTCACTGTGGAGCATTCTCAGAACTCCTTTGGCATTATGTTTAGTCTGCTCTATGATCTCAGATGCTCTGTAATATCATTTTCTTAATGAAATAAAATTCTTGGCAGAGATTAGATAATTTAGTCAGTTAAAATCAATTGCATCCAGTTTGGAATAGAGAGCATATATATCATTTAACTGTATGTTCTATTTCAAAATAGAAGCCAGAGGACTGAGAGATGAGAATGTCAACCTTCGCTACTGTTGACCAAACCTAGTATGGGGGAGACCATCCTAAACTGCACCACCTCGCTCTTTCTTCCCCGTCTTTAGAAAACAAAATCCTAAAATAAAAATGTATTTGATCATCATTAGTAGGGCCTGGTAGCATTAATTTTTAATTAGTTAGGCACAAACACAATAGAGAATGAAAATTGTGTAGAGAGGAGGCACATGCCAACGTTTTGAAAAACTGGGTGACAACTCACATTTTGTCTACATGGTAACAGTTGTAATTCATTGGCCCTCTCACCCCACTCATTCAAAAGCATGGTCATTATTAGCTACTGTGAAATCCCACTGCCTATACTTGTCTTGGAACCACTTAGGATTTATTTGTATGGTACACTGGGTAGATTGGTTTCATTTTTTGGAATAGTTGTAAGCCACATTTCAGGTTGAATTACTGAACGGTGGATAGACAAATCATAACTTTATTATGGTTTCTGGGATTCTTGAGCTTGGTATGCAGTGACTTAATTTTCTATCTCCTTCATTGTTTATATGCCCAATCACATTTTAACCAAGGATCTATGAAAACTTCTTGATAGAACGCCTTAAAAAGCAGTAAGGCTCCCAGATATGTGATTGGTGTTTCTGGTGGTTGGATGGTAGGGGGCATAGTATAACAAGGGTTTCCTGCCTAGACTTTTCCATAGTAAAGCCTCAGCGTCTCCCTCTGTAACCTCTCATTTTCCTTAAGATTAGATTTGGCTTCTTCCGTGAAACTGAAGTGTTTATCACAAACAGTGTGGTATGTTTCTCGTAACTGAGGTTGGTGAAAAGCCTAAACATCTTCTCTTAAATACTATTAGGGATAAATTAATTTTGATGAAGAGATTTGGAGATATTTGGCTTTACAAGTACTATTAATGATAGTTTATTTCTCATTGGTATTCTTTCAAAAATACAGATATGTCCCATGGAACATACTTACCTACACTTAAATGAGAAAGCTTTAAAAATAGGTCTTGTATATTACCTTTCTAAAGTTCCAGAGTATTTCTGAAAATTTCCTGTGATGTTTAACTTTGCATGTAAATATCCTCTTTTCTTCTCTTAATGGGCTGTTTTGTTCTTCTAGCATGATTCTGAATTTTCCTGCCTAGTATCTTACCAGGGCACAGAGGTTAAAAAAAACTGCTGTGTTTCAACCAACCTTTTATTAAGCTACTGAAATTTGGAAGTGATTCAGAATAGGTGATGTTCTCCCAGGCCTCCATTTAATTCTGGCTTTATCTGCTTATAAATCCAGCTTGGGTAGAATCCAATATTTGCAGAAATCACAAGTTGGAAATGACACTTCTAATTCCTTAATGCAAAACCACCTCTTGATTTATTAAGAGACTAATTGGCCAGTGTATGGATTACCCAGGATACTTTTTACTTCATTCCTTCCAGCTGACTGCCTTTTTTTTTTTTTTTTTTTCTAAAGATTTTATTTATTTTTTTGACAGAGAGAGACATAGCGAGAGCAGGAACACAAGCAGGGGGAGTGGGAGAGGGAGAAGCAGGCTTCCGCAGAGCAGGGAGCCCGATGCGGGACTCGATCCCAGGACCCTGGGATCATGACCTGAGCCGAAGGCAGACGCTTAACGACTGAGCCACCCAGGCGCCCCCAGCTGACTGCCTTTTAAACCTCATCCCCACCCCCATGGGGATAAGCACTCCTACCCCTCCTAAGTGCAGGAAATAAATGATAGACAAATCATTTGATATAACGCTTGATAACCACTCCGCTAAAATGGGGTGATAAGCCCTGGGATGAAAATTGTTTTAAACTTTTTTTTACCCCCCAAAATGTCATCATTTTTTCCCCATTATCTGCAGTGCTGCATGTTCATATTTATACATTTCCATAATTTTAGCTGGAATAAATATGGAAGGTGCTAATGATGGGAATTTATGGAATACATATGGAAGGTGCTAATTAGTGCTGAAGAGAACAGATATGATTAGATCTATGCTCAGGAGGGGATATATACGTGTGGGTGTGGAAAGAAAGGGGTTGGAGATGATAGGACTATGAAAATCAGATCTTTGGAACTAAAAATGATTTTCATTCTTCTTTCCCAGTTACTGTCTTGTCCTCTTTCTCAGACTGGATGGTGGGACCAGGGAGGGGGAGAGGGAATGAGTAAGGTGAGTGTGCTTTTATTCTTCCCAAGGCCTGCCCCTAACTGTTCTGCTCTTCTCTAGGACCTCTCCATGCCAGTCACCCTCTTTTAGAACACGCTGCTTTCCCCTAGTCCTAAAATTCTTAATTTCCTCCTTCCTCATATTGCTTTCCCATCCCTTCCCTTTTTCTTCACTTGTACCCGTCCCTTCTATTGATTAACAATCCTGTTCCATTCACCCTTTAATCAGTTACAATATGCCTTCTGCATCCACCACTTTATTGAAAAGATTTTATTAACAGTCCTCCTTATATTCGCCTCCTTGCAAGGCCACCAACATGGTGGCAGCCCTCCATGACTTTTTCTGGAGATAGCCCTCCTTTCTAAAAGAAAGTCTCTTCTTCTGACTAGTGACCTCATACTCTAGTTTTGCCTTCCGTATTCTGCCCATTTCTCTTATTTAGTCCCCTCATTCAGAGGAGGTGTAGACTAGTGTTTATTTTCCTTTATTCTTTCCCTTCGGGGGATTTTACCCATCCCTGTATCTTCAACTGTTACTTCCATGTGAAGTCCTTCAACTCCAGCTTCAACTTAAAAAAAAAAAAATTTTTTTTTTCTCTTTAGCTTCAGATTCTACTCCCCTCTGACTTCCCAACTACTGCTGTATGGTTAGATATTCTGTTCCATGCACACGCAAACTTGACAACTCCTGTCCCCATCTGTGCCTTCTCCCAAATGTGTTCTCTGCCTGTGTTTATTCTATTCATGAGGTGTCTATGAGTCAAAGCTGAAAGCCTCCCTGTAGACTTCGTCTTTCCTATTGCCTCTTTCATTGGTTCATTCAGTCTTAGTGAGTCTACCTCTGAAAGGTTTATATCCACGCCGGCCTTTCCATTCCCAAAAGTACCCTCATGGGCTTATCTCCCAGCATCTACTTCTTCACTCCATCCTTTATGATGCTGCCATGTTGAAGGTTTCTCAACCACGGATCTGATCATGTGACTTCTGTTAATAAACCCCAACCCTCCAGGTCTCCACACTGACTGCAGAATCAATGCCAGCCTCTTTCGCACGGCTTTCAAGGCGGCCCGCACCCCCTATGGCAGCTCGTTTCCAACTTTCCACCACCTTGGAAGCGCTACATGCTTAAGCTTTACCGGGTTACTCCATTTCCAAACACACCATGCGTTTTGAGGTTTTTAAGCTGTTGAGCTTCTGAATGCCCAGCTAAAGTCACTGCCTTTAGGAAGCTACTCTCCCCCCTGGAATTTTCTGCCTTTTTTCTGAAGCCAGAGTCCATTTTTCCCTCACAGCTTTCTCAGCTTTCTGTGCGACTCTTCAAGCATGCTCTTATTTCCCCCTTTATCCTGGTTATTTTGCCAAATGTCTTCTCCTTACCATACTTCAAACTCCAGTTGGGCGGAGCTTCTGATTCCTCTCTGTATCCCCAAAGCAGGCCTCACAGTGTGCTTCTCCGCAAATTGTGGCTGAACACAAAGTCACCGACTAGGAGATCTTGGTTGCCCTTAAAAGAACTTTGGTGACTTAATGAGAAGATTTAAAAAAAAAATTTCTAAGTTCTTTGCACATAGTTTAAGTTTGAATGCATTCTTAGATAATAGGCATAATCTCATTATTTGCTATTCTTTAAAGACAAAAACCATTGAGATATAAAACCTCCCCCGCCCAGCCCTCATTCTGAAGTCTCTCCTGATAATCTTGAGAATTTCACAGAGCACCCTAGTGCCTGTTGGTGTCTCTGTAAATACCAGCTGATTATTTCAATGATAGAGCCGTCCACATGGCAGGGGAGTTTGGGGCAGGGAAAGGGAAATTCTGGGATGGGGTAATCTAGATTTTAAAAACATTTCTTCTAGAGAAAGGGTCAACCAAAGATTTTTTTCATCCCGAAACACTTTGTCCAGAGGAATAATCATTTAGGAGAAAATAAAAGTGGGATTTCTCTTCCTAAAAGGCAATGATATTAATAACATACATAGAGCAGGGAAAGTATTCAACCTGCGTTCTTGTGTTTGTGACTTGAGTACACCAGAACTATGCAGACCATCGAGGAGGGACGCGGGGGCGTGTGTGTGTACAAACTCTTCTGCACGTGTCCATAGAGGACCTAGGTTGGGTGGTTGGTTTTGCACGGTGCCTTCCGGGAGAGCATTGACATTTCACTATTTGGAGGAGGTGCAACCAGTTTGACAGAATTGGAAAGTGAAATGTGATTTTTAAAAACTAATGGCTAAGTGGAAAGTAGCTAGAACAAGAATGTAGTTCTCCTGAATTCCTTGGCTTTTCCTGTAAACAGGACATGCCCAGCATAAATGCTCATTTAAAAAAAAAATCCCCTTTGAAGCCATTCAGGAGTTCTTTGAACCACAGACTTTTATTGAGCCTCAGAACTTCTACAACTCCTGATTATGCTGATAAAATAATAAGTAACTGAAGGCTGAATAGGCGGGGTAACTGAAGTATAGGACCACAGGTGGGATCTGGTTAAAAAATTCTTTTTGCATACTTGTATTGCTCAATTTTTTAAATCATTCTTTGTTTTTTAAAGAATTATTTTTGTATAAATTTTAGGAAGCTCTTATTTCTTGTATTCCAGTTGCCAGAACAAGTATGTGTGTCTGTAGGTGTGTGCTCACGCAGATGTGTGTGTATATATATTTTATGTATACTCACGTGTTAATACCATCATAATCAGAATAACCAAGATTAGAGAAAAGCTATTAAATATTCTTTTACTCTTAAAATGTAGAGAAACTAATTATAGGTAGCTTTCCTTCTAACCTAGTTGCTTGGGGGAAAACCCTTAAAATTTATTTAAAATCTTTCAGTTCTCATCACTTGAAGGCTCTTAAGTGCAATTAAAAAGTTTAGCTTACTTAGCACATTTCTTTTGAGCAGGGTTTCTTAACTTAGGGTCCAGAGATGGAGCCAGGGTTTTTGTGAGTCTCCTGAAACTAGAAGCAAAACCTTTCTTCTTAGGGTATAGAGAGAGGATCTAAAGCTTTCTCTGAAGTCTCAAAATGGACATGGTTCATCTGTTTCCTTCAATAGGTTAAGAAGCATTGGTTAAAGTAATAGGAGGTAGACCTTCTTAACTAGCCTGATGCCAAATAGCTGCTTCAAATTGATATGCACATTTGTTTTCTAAAATTTTATTTTCCAGGTGTCCGTTTCCAGTTATTTGCCGTGTATATATTACACAATATGAGGGAATATCAGAAGCACTATCTCAAGACTTATCTCAGTAAATAATTACTTGGCTAATGATCCCTTACTCAAAGACAATGGATGTTTAATTCTCTCCATTCTTCTAAAAATGTCTGTAGAAGTACAAAATACAGAATAAGGGGTTTTTGTTAAAATCCTCTTCTCATATGGTCTAATTTTATCTCAATAATAAAACAGAATATAGAGTCTTTAAGAAATTGCTGTTGCAGTTTCCCAGCTGATGACCCGCGCTGGCATGGACGTGACTCCTCTATATTGTGCTGCTGGTTCACAGATTGGTCAGAACCAGCCTGAATGTTCTTCAGTTCAGGTCCAGGGGGCTGCTGCTGGGTCGGCACATTTTATAGTTTTTCTACCAGGATGGCCTTCATGTCTCACCTATTTATTGCTGGATACAACTTGCCAACCAGCCCTTTGGCGATTAAAACTCACAGACCAATAGAGGGCACACTTTGCATTCTTTTCCTTGTGCTTTGTTCTCTGATGGTCTGTAGGATGTGTGCTTACTTTGTTTTGTCCCGTTGGTTCAGGTGGGAAAACTACTGTGCTTTCTCCAGTAAGATTGATGCTGTGATCATCTTGATATCCACACAGAAGGAGAAAAAAAGACCAAATAAAGAGCTTTCGGCCTCACTGGGGCATTTCTGGTTTGGGTCCCTAATCCTTTTGACAAAGCCTCACTGAAAGGCAAACTTAACCAACCCTCACAGTTTTAAGATCTGTGAGATAAAGATTATGTCAACTTAGAGGTGGATTCCAGCTTCTACAGTCACTTTGGAAAACATTAGTTTTATTAAAAAAAAAAAAATTTTTCCATGAAGTGCATACCTGAAAATTCAAGCAACTGGTAAAATTTGGAGTTGTCCAAAACAACTGCAAATTAATACTTGCCAATTGTTTGCCAAAGTCTTTAATCTTTATGGAGAATATCCATTTCTTTTAATGAATCTCTCGCTTTTTTGCCTGTTGAGAATAATGAAAATTGTCTGATCTAATTTTGAAAATCCAGTGTTTCTTTTGTTTTTGTTTTTTAAAAAGGTTCTCTTCCCTCATGTAATGAAGTCTGATGGAGGATTTAAAAAATTCTCTGGCTCCTCATTGTTCACCTTACCTGCTGTGTTCTAGTGCCTCCTTGTAGATAAAAGCTGGCTTTTAATGTGCGGGATTTGCTAGATCATCATTATGACTTTGCATATTTATCACGCTTCCCCCCCCCCCAGACCAGTTTTCAGTTGAGTTGAATCCTAGTGGAGTTAATATCCCTATGACCAGGTGGTGGATCCTGTACCCATTGCGCCTCCCCCACCATAGCCTTTTGGGGTAACTCTGGTATTTTGTTGTTGTTCTTTTCCACTACCATCACTGGTCCTTAAAGACTGCACTGAATTAAAAACACTTGGCAGCCCAGTGGATTGAGAAGAATTGCACCTGGGGCTCCAAGTTAACCATCATGAGATATAAATTAAGGCAGTCCTGGTCTTTGACTTGTCATGCCCTCTTGGTAGTTCTTGTAGGTAGAAGAATACTTTAGAATTCTAGTTTTTGATGCTTGAGTCTTGATGAGGTTTTAGAGGTTTTTTGTTTTTGGGTGTGTGTGTGTGTGTGTGTGTGTGTGTTTAAAGGTCAGGTTTATAGGGGAGTTTTGAGGAACTCTTGGGTGTTCTGGGCCCTTCTAAGATAAAAGGAATTGGAGAACAGCTGTAGGTTGGGTGAGCTGAATGAGCAAACTAGCTTAAAATTTTCTATTTAAGGATCTGGAATCTGTCTAATGTTTTGCGAGAAATTAAGGCTGTCCTATCCATAGTATTCCTTCTACTGGTGAAAGATATCTTGTGGTCACTATCCTTCCATCAGGTTAGTATAATAGAGAAACTTAGTCTCCTAACTTTAACAAAGTAATTTAAAACTCCAATGTTTGATAATGGACAGCTGTGGTTCCCGGGAGCATGACTAGTGGGTTGAGGTTGGTTGTGGAGTTTGGGAAGCCACTGACCACAACTTCTGCTGGTCAGTAAATCATGCAGTGGCTGATGTGACTCTTGACTGAATCCTGTCAATTATGAATGATTTTTTGTTCTGCCTTTAAATAATACTATTCTGTAAAGTGACCTAGGGCTTGGAAATTGTCCCTTGAAAGTTGTCCAAAATTATGAATTTGGTGCAATGTAGTTGTTCCCTTATGTGGAAATAAAACAGTCCTTTGCAACTGCTATGGGTGATCAACATGATTTTGATTTGAAAGTGACTCAGTACTAACTATTGTAAAGTCTTTGGCAAGCTTCAAGTAGTCCTCTTTTTGCTGAATTTTGAGAGAAAGTTTTGAAGAGATGGGAGAGCCTGCACTTAGGAGAAGAGTGAGCTGGAACAGGATCACTCCTGTTCAAGACTTGTGGCCTGTCATGTAGAAAAAGGATGTGATTTATCCTAACTTTTGGAATTAGGGGCAAAATGAAGGAGGCTTATAGGAAAATTCCATTAATGGAAGAGACCCTTTCTTGATAATCGCTGGAAATTGCCTTTTTCCAACAACAGGGTATTTTTTTTTTTTTTTTAACAGAGGGTATTTCTTAAGTGTTGTAAAGCCAGCGACTGTACTGAGTGTAGAGGGACCTCTGAAGACCACTCACACCATGATGAGCACATCTGTAATGCATCTGGCGTCTACTAGGTACTTAAATAGAAATTCTTGTTGACAACTATTGACTCAAATTATAATACTCTTTCTAAGCAGAATACTAAACAAAATTACTTCATTAGATTCTGCATCATATGCCTCTGAGTCATCATTTTATCTTTATTTTTATTTTTTTAAAGACTTTATTTTACAGAGCCTCAGTGAGATAGGGAACACAAGTGGGGGGAGTGGGAGAGGGAGAAGCAGGCTTCCCGCTGAGCAGGGAACCCGATGCGGGGCTCAATCCCAGGACCCTGGGATCATGACCTGAGCCGAAGGCAGACGCTTAATGACTGAGCCACCCAGGCGCCCCTGAGTCATCATTTTAAATGTTTGTAATACAAACAATGCTATAGATACTGAAGTTTAATCTGAATTCCTGACAAAGGAAAGAAGACCTATTTCTCAATTCTTACACGACATGATGTCAGTTTCTAGAATACTTCATTGTAAGAAAGCCAGATTTCAATGCAGCCATAGCCAGCTGGGTTATACCATACAAACATTTTGCTTTTTTGACTAGGTTTACTAGACTGGAAGATAAATAAGTGTTTGACCAAAATTTGTTAACAATAGCTTGCACTTAGGAAAACATAATAGGCTTTAAAATTCCTATTGGGAAAGGTAGAGAAATGCAGGTATATCATCAAATGTTACTTACTGAATTATATTTGACAGAGTGGGGAGTAATGGATTGTCCACTTTGAGGATCTCTGGTATAGTAAAGGACTCTGTCATCAGCTTTGGAACAGTATTTTCTTAATGATTAGGTTGAAGACAGCTGGTATTACCAACCACACTTCCGCATGATCTGAAGTTGAACAGGGTATTTAAATGTTGGTTGATGGGTTGCAAAACGATGCCGATGGCTGGGCGTAACAAAATGAATTTATGAATGAAATTCTAACAGAAAACGGAGAGTTTTTCTCTTAAGATCAGAGAAGCAACTATGGAGGACTAGGATGTTGGAGACAAGGGGTTATCACTGATTTTTTTGACTCCTCCTGAGGTTATGATGTGATACCGTTGCAAAAAGTAATTGGCTACATTAGGAGGAATATTCACGTAGACTGAAGAATGAGGAGGATGAAGGTTCCCAGCCCACACTAGTGTTCTGTTCTGTTCTAGATGTCATGACCTTCAGAAGGTGCACTGGCCGCACACACTCCAATACTGTACTGATTTCCTAGGGCTGCTGTAACGAAGTACCATAAACCACGTGGCTTAAAAGACCAGAAATTAATTTATGCACATTTCTGGAGGTTGGAAGCCCAATATTAAGGGGTCAGCAGGTCCATGTACCATCTGAGATACAGAGGGGGGATATCCTTTCTGGCCTCTCGCAGCTTCTGGAAGCCCCAGGCGTTCTTTACCTGGTGGCTGCCTAACTCCAATTTCCGCTCCATCTCTGCATGGCTGTCTCTCCTCTGTTCTTACAAGAATGCTGGTTACATTGGATTAGGGCCCACTCTAATGACCTCGTGTTAACTTGATTACAGTTGTAAAGGCCTTATTTCCAAGTAAGTCTACATTCATAGGTATTGGTGATTAGGACTTCATCTCTTTTGGGGGGACACCTTTCAGTCCATAGCAAGTCCCACCCTGTGCCAGACCTTTAGGTTCTTTATGTCCTCATGTTCATAACAACCCTGTGGAATAAGTATTATTAATTATCCCGTAATAATAATTAGTATTAATGGCAATAGAAGTAGAATGATTGTGTGCGGCTGTCCTACCTCCACTAGACTGTGTATTGTGCATACAGGATAATAGCAGTGGGTCCCTGGACTTGGGCACATAGTGGCCCTGGGGGGTGAAGATGCTCTAGACCTGGTTTATAGGGTTTGGACTAGGAGACTTCAAATTCCTTCCTGCCTCTGAAGTTCTATGAAACTGTACGAATCCAAAGAATCACCCGAGTATGTTTATTACTTTTTCAAACAACCATGAATCAAATTGGCTTCTTATTGTTAAGCTGGAGTTGAAAAATCTGTTTTGCTGATTTCCTATTGAAGTTGACTGAACTCCAAGACCTGGGAGCATCCTTTACAGAACATTATTATAATCTTCATGTTGTCTACAGTATATTGCTTCTGGTGTTAGAGGTGTTTTAAATCAGTTGCCTTTGATTTTTGAGTGGCATCCAATATTGTTGTATTCATACTCATTTGCTATATATAAAGGGCTAGTAGAACATTATTTTATTTTATTTTATTTTTTTTAAAGATTTATTTATTTGAGAGAGAGCACATGCGAGGGGGGAGGGTCAGAGGGAGAAGCAGACTCCCTGCCGAGCAGGGAGCCCGATGCGGGACTCGATCCAGGGACTCCAGGATCATGACCTGAGCCGAAGGCAGTCGCTTAACCAACTGAGCCACCCAGGCGCCCTAGAACATTATTTTAAATGTTCTTGCATTTTATTTTTACTTTTTAAAGATTTTATTTGAGAGCGCACATGCACATGAGAACGAGAGGGTGCAGGGGCAGTGGGGAGAGGCAGATTCCCCGCTGAGCAGGGAGCCTGACAAGGGACTCGATTCCAGGACCCTGGGATCATGACCTGAGCCAAAGGCAAACGTTTAACCAATTGAGCCCCCGAGGCGCCCCAAAACAGTTCTTACAGGAAAAGCAGGCAATATGCCCAACTCTTCCCCTTTAATTGCCAATGTTCAGAGGAAGGAGTGGATGCATATTTGGCCAGCAGGTTAACTTCACTGCAAGCAAATAAAATGCTTTGATCTGTGTCAGGCCATTGCCTGTCAGATGGAGGAGGCAAAACCTTGCAATAGTTTCTGCCTACTGAAACATTAGTGGTCAAATGACCTCAAAACAGTCCTTCTGGCTTCTGCTAACAGGAATGAAATGCAAGCCTTCTGAAAACCTGAATTCTATTAGACATCTTCTGATAATGTTTTCTGTTAACAGCTTTCAGAGAAGCTCCTGAGTGAACATAAAGTAGCTTCAGCCTGGTGTAATCTGAGGCTCATTGGGTAGAAAAACAGTACTTTGTGCTACTTAAACACTCTGGAAGGCTTAGAGAGGGAGGAAGGAAAATATTTGAGGAGATCAACTGGATGTTGTAGAATACAAGTAACATCACCTGAGAAGGATTAAAGTTTCCCTCAAGCTCTACCTGAATGGCAGCTAGCCACTGAGCATATGCTTTCCAAGGCTATCAATAGCATGTTTTCGGTTGTGTAGTCTTGAATTTGCAGGCATATCAAGAAAGGGTCTAGAGATTCTTGTCTTCAGTGGGTAAGTGGCAGTAAAGTTATAAAAAAATTAACATTCCTCCTACTTAGGAGATGCAGCTGGCTCTAATTATGGACTATTTCCTATATCCATTTAAAAACTTAGCTTGTTGCTACCAGTCAAGTTACCTTTTATATGACTCAGTGAAGGATACCTATAATATGTACATTTAACAGTTTAGTGAAGTTGAAAATTTAATTCACACATGTCTATGAAGAAGATTATATTAAAGAGCCTGCTAGAAATCTTGAAACATAAACACCTTTCATAGGTGGCTCCCAAGAACAAGCCTGTTGCTGGAGAAATACAACACTGTAGGTGCATGCCTTTCTTCCAAGTAAAGTGCCTTTATGGTACTTTTAAGAGAGCAAAAAGTATGGTGAGCCGAAGAAATTGGTTACATTGCAAGCCAGGCGAACAGAACTGGAATGCACCTAGCTGCTTTTACTGATGAAAGATTGGGAATGATTTTTTTTTTTTTTAACCCCTTCAACCTGTATGTTTTTAAGAGAATAAATGAGCCATACCTGCCAATTAGGGCTAGTAGTTCATGTCCTTCAGATCCCATTTTTCTTTCAAGTTGCTCACCATGAAATTTAAAAATCTGTTTCCTTACTTTTGAGCAGTCAATACTGAAAACTTTTAATGTTGAAGTGTTAATGTTGATATGAACATCCTTTAAACCTTTTCCCCTTAATCATGCACAGAACTGGATGTAATAATAAATATACTATAATCATTACATTTATTGAGCACTTTCTTTGTGCCAAGCATAGTTCTTTATGTTACATGTAATTTAGCCCTTAAATGACCCGATACGGTAGGCTTTACTTTTCTAGCCATGTTACAGAGGAAGAATCTGAGGCACCGAAGGTAAATAACTGGCACCAATTCACAGAACTAGTAAATGTTAGAGCTAGAATTTCAGTCTAGGCATTTGGATTCCACCATACTCTTCACCACCAAGATAGAAAGGTAAGTCTTTGATTTTACTGCCAATTATTCTCCAGAATATTGCACTGATGCCAATTTTTTTAGGTGGGAGATGGGATGCTTATTGCCTTGAATTCATGATTTTTTTCATATATATATACACAGACACATATCTGTATATAATTATATATATGTATATAAATAAAATCAGGTCATGATCTCAGGGTTGTGGGATCGAGCCCCACATCCGGCTCTGTGATTGGCAGGGAGTGTGCTTGAGATGCTCTCTCCCCTCTCCTTCTGTGTCCCTCCCCCTGCTTGTGTGGGTGCTCTCTCTCTCTCAAATACATCTTTAAAACCCCTTGTTGGATTATTTTTGAGAATAGAAAGAAGCCTCTCCTTTTCCCCCAAGGAACTCACCATTTAAATAGAATATTCTTTTCCTGGCTCCACAAAACATTAATATCCACTTGGTTGCTTAAACCTTTATTTCTCATTTCTGGGCAGTACCTTGGATTTCTATAGGCCCCCTCCAGTACATTTTGAATCCCTCTTCCAAGTCTATTGACATTTTGTAGACTGTGTTATCACCATCTCTCTCCCAAAACATGTCGGTAGCCTTCCAGCTATTTTTCCTGTGGTCCATTCTCCACAGGGTGCTCAGAGGAGCACCTGAATCTTTTCACAATGTTTTATAAAACAAAAGTCAGAGCCTTTGATTCTGCCACTTTAATGCTTAAGAGCTTTTTGTGATACCTGAAATAACACCCAAACTCCTTGCTCAGACCCAAAGGCTCCATGTGACCTGGTTTCTGCTTATGTCTCCAACTCTTCTTTTGGTATCTGTCCTTTGGTCTCTGTTTCTCAAACCCTACACCCAATTTTCCTGCCTCAGGACCTTTGCATTTGTTGCTTACTCTGTCTGGAAAGATCTTTCTCCCTCCTTTTCGTAACAAGCTCCTTTTCTAGTCACTGTATCTAAAGCAGCGCATTGCCCTCTTGCTTGATTTTCTGCAGTTAAACTGTCTATTGGGGCCAAGATAGGGTGAGGCAAGAGGGGGGGTCTGTGAGGAGCACAGATCTACGGTGTGCTCGCCTAAGCCTGAGAAGGAGTGACTCCTTGCATTTTGCACCATAGGAGCCTCACTCACTGCCCCTAGTCCCAGCCTCCTCCATTCTATCACATGCTAGAATTTTGTTATTGTAGCAGAGAACACTGTATCTAGCAAAACCTATTTCTTTTGCCTCTTGCACATGTAGCTGGAGTATATTTCCCTTGTACCTGGGTGTGACTGTGGGCCTGGGGTTTGTAGTAGAAAGTGTGCAGAAGTGATATATTTCTAAACCTGGCCCCAGTTAACCTCCTATGGGAAAGTGTCTATTCTTAAGTCAGCCGACTTGGTGCAGAGGATCCAGCCTCACTTCTCTGCTCTCCCTCCGCCCCCCCCCCCCCGCCCACCCTGGGAGATGGCAGGACCACCAGGTGAACAAAACTTGGGTTCCAGAATGGCCTGTGGAAGTCTCCCAGCTGCACATCCACATCAGACTCTGTGATCAAGAAACAAACTTCTTTTGTGTTAAGCCATGGAGACTTTGACATTTGCATCAGCATGGGTGAATCTGGAGGATATTATGCTAAGTGAAATAAGCCAGAGAAAGACAAATATTGCATAGCATCCCTTATGTGGCTTCTAAAAAAAAGTCAAATTCATAGAAATAGTGTAGAAAAGTGGTTTCCAGGGGGCTGAAGTGTGGGGTAAATAGGGAGAGGTTGGTAAAAGGTAATAAAGTTTCAGTTATGAGTAAGGTCTAAAGATCTAATGTGTAACATGGGACTATAGTTGATAACACTATTTTTATAACTGAAACTTGCTAAGAGAGTAGAACTTATTCTCAGCCAAAACAAAACAGTAAATAAGTGATGGATGTGTTAATTAACGTGATGGAGAGAATCTTTTCACAATGTGTATGTATATCAAATTGTCATGTACACCTCAGTAATACTACACATTTATTTGCCAATTATACCTCAATAAAGCTGGAAAAACTTGCATGGCCCTATCCAGTTCTATCCAATCCAAAGCCCCATCCAGCTTTTAGAACATAAGCTCCCAAGGAGTGGGAGCTTTGTTCACATTGTCATCAATGTTCAGTACAATGCTTAGTCTGTTGGTGTTATCAAAATATTTTTTTGAACAAATAAATGCAGGCTATCAATAGTCTGTCAAATATCTAAGAATGACAAAAGAATAAGGCAGATAAGAAATGTCTTCTGGGTTCAGAGGGGAAGAAATGAATGATGCTCTAGAAAAAGAGTTTATGAAAATGGGGACACAAATTACTCTTAAACATAAGGGGCGCCTGGGTGGCTCAGTTGGTTGAGCATCTCACTATTGATTTTGGCTCAGGTCATGATCTCAGGGTCCTGGGATTGAACCTCTCGATGGGCTTTGCACTCAGCAGGGAGTCTACTTGAGGATTCTCTCCCTCTGCCCCTCCCCCTGTGTGGGCATGCGTGCTCGTTCTCTCTCTCTCTCTCTCATGCTTGCTTGCTTGCTTGCTCTCTCTCTCTCTCAAATCTGGGGCGCCTGGGTGGCTCAGTTGGTTAAGTGTCTGACTCTTGGTTTCAGCTCAGGTCATGATCTCCTGAGTAGTGGGATAGAGTGTAGGGCTCTGCACTCAGCAGGGAGTTGGCCTGAAGGTTCTTTCCCTCTTCCCCTCCCCCAGCTTGTGCATGTGTGCTCTCTCTCTATAATCTTTAAAATCTAAAAAAAAAAAAAAAAATTATAAAGTGGTCCTTATATTTCTTACAGATGTTTTGAAACTATACCAAAGTTATAGCACAGCATTTTACACTAAAATTTTATTTTTAACAGGATGTTAGGCTATATCCAATCATTCTTTAGTTACATGATTCTAACTGGAAAATATTGAAATTTTTTCTTACTGATTATGCCCAATATATTTGAACTTTAAGAATGTCTTAATTGACGCAGAAAAGTAATGTCCACTTTTATTACTGATAAAGTAAAATTCCTTCATGCTTAAGTTCAATAGATTATTTTGCTTGCCTAGTAAAGGAAACATTGGTTTGGGGTTAGGACCTAGTGCATTCCTTCTAGAAATGTCTGTAGGCCCCGAGGGGAGAGTATTGTCTGGAATTGTACTGTTGATGATGGGAAGCATTTTTGGTAAAGATTATTAAGGGATTTTTAATCCTTTTATGAAAAGGTTAATGTCTTTAATATTTTTGGAAGTCTCAGGATTCTGGGTGTGGAGGAGGATGGGTAAGAGCAGAGGGATGATTGCTGCTACGGAAGGCCTCAGTCGGCTGTGGTGAGGGCAGAGGGGTGAGCGGCTGCTAGCCTCGGGGGCCTTTCCACCAAGAAGACGGTGAGAACAGGATGCATTGGGGCAGCGGCTGGTCCAGGTTTTATGATCTATTAGAGGATCCGCATATACCCGCTCAGTACCCAGTTGAGACCTAGAAAGTATAAAATCTGCGTTCTTTATTCCTACTTAGATTCTAAAGTCCTTGGTAAGGTGTAGGTGTTCTGGCTGGAATGGCTGTTGGCAGCTCTCTGCCCTAAACGGACCTGATGAGTAACTGACTCTTCACTAGCTCTGCCGCGGACCGTGTGTGTGTGTGTGTGTGTGTGTGTGTCACACACACAGTGGGAGAGACCGCAAAACACACACGGAGAGACGCACTCTCTCACACACAGACACACACACACAGACACACACTCAGACACACTCACACAGACACACTCAGACACACAGAGACACAGACTCAGTGACACACACTCATGCACATACAGACACACACACACTCGGGCACTCACACAGGGAGATGCAGACACACAGAGACACACAGACACACGAAGACTCAGACACTCAGACATTCACACTCAGACTCAGACTCACATGGAAAGACACACATGGAAGGACGCATACACATATGGAAAGACACACAGGGAAGAGAGACATACACACGGAGACACACTCACACACACACCCGGGGGGAGAGAGAGAGAGTCGCTCACAGACAGACTCACAGAGAGAGACTCACAGAGATTCACGAAGAGAGCGAGAGAGAGAGACTCGCTCACGGAGACAGAGAGAGAGACTCGCTCACGGAGAGCGAGAGAGAGAGAGTTGTTCACAGACCGAGAGACTCGCTTACGGGGGGGGGGGGGGGGGGGGGGAAAGAGAGAGAGAGACTCCCTCACAGAGAGATTCACTCACAGAGACAAAGACACAGCGAGACTCACCCACGGGGGGAGAGAGCGAGAGAGAGACTCACACACGGAGAGAGACTCACACGGAGAGAGACAGAGAAAGAGACAGACTCACACAGAGAGAGAGAGACTCACAGACACAGAGACTCGCTCATGGACACACACACACAGACTCACAGAAGAGAGAGACTCACACACGGAGAGAGACAGAGACTCACAGAGAGAGAGGGAGAGAGACTCAGACCCGGGGGGAGAGAGAGCAAGAGAGAGAGACTCAGACCTGGGGAGGGAGGGAGGGAAGGAGGGAGAGAGAGAGAGAGAGAGACACTCAGACCTGGGCGGGGGAGAGAGAGAGAGAGAGAGAGAGACTCAGACCCGGGGATAGAGAGAGAGAGAGACTCAGACCCGGAGAGAGAGAGCGAGAGCGACTCAGACCCAGAGAGAGAGAGACATTCACAGACAGACAGACAGACACACACACACACACACACACACACACACACACACAGGCTCACAGAGAGAGACTCACAGACACAGAGAGACTCACAGAGAGAGACAGAGAGACTCACAGAGACTCAGACTCACAGAGGGAGAGACTCAGACTCAGAAAGACTCACAGAAAGAGAGACTCAGAGAGACTCAGAGACTGAGAGACTCAGAGAGAGAGAGAGAGAGAGACTCAGAGAGAGAGAGAGAGAGAGAGAGACTCAGAGCGAGAGACTCAGAGACTGAGAGAGACAGAGAGAGAGACAGAGAGAGAGACTGAGACATGGGGAGAGAGAGAGACTGAGACACGGGGAGAGAGAGAGACACGGGGAGAGAGACTGAGAGAGAGAGAGAGACTGAGAGAGAGAGACTGAGAGAGAGACTCAGACACGTGGAGAGAGAGAGAGACTCAGACACGGGGGGAGAGAGAGAGAGAGAGAGACACTCAGACACG